>NW_018743144.1:2690000-2800858 GCF_001683475.1 Chenopodium quinoa | reverse complement strand
GAGTCAAGATTACAATCACATCAAGGAATTATCTTGTAAACCTGCAACAGATGGAATACTCAATAAAAAGCTCAGGATAATAAGCGTATCAGCCTAAACAAGTTCTATCCAGGTAATCAAGAGTCGAATGCACAGCAGCAGCAGCAAATGAAGCCGCACAACAACTGTTATAGCAGCATCATAGCTGTGCATAAAATCATTCTCCAGTTTGAATATCCATCTGCCACAATAGTAAGATTTTTCAGTAGGAGAGTCAGAACTTTCAGCGAGGTAATCGAAACTTCTAGTCAGAAAAACCAAGATTTTTTCATCATGGCAGTCTGATTCTCGCACAGAAAAAGTACAACTTTGAATACTGCAGCCAGATTATTCAGTCGAGATATTGGAATTTTCAGAGGGATACTCAGATGTTTTGATAAGAACATAAAATCATCATCGGAGCAATCAAGATTATTTTAGTAGATAAATCAAAATTCCCAAAAGGATAAACCAGATCCTTAGCGAGAAAATCAGAACTTTCAGTAGAAAATTCAATATTCTCAGCAAGACAGTAAGATTTTCCAGAAGAAAATTCAAAATCTCAGCAAGAAGCAACCAGATTTTCCAACATTTAATAAGAATTTCAGCAAGCTAAGTTAGTAATCTGCTCAGAAGAGGATTTGAAATTTTTGCAAGGAAACAAAGTTCCTCAGCAAGAAGAAACAGATTTTTCAGCAAGTCAGCCGGATTTTCTAAGCAGATAAATGAAAATTTTCAGCAGAGTAACTTGGTGTCTCAGCTGGAAAGTTAAAATCTTCAGCAAGCCAATTAGACTTTTCAGCAAAAAACTTAAGTTTTCAGCAAGGTAGTCAAAATTTTCCAAGTACGCCAAGCCATCTAACTCAGCACTAGCAAGAAGAGAGTAATGCACCTCCAGGCTGCTGCAAATCATAAGTCCCCTTTGAGTCTTAGAACCGCTGTAGCATGTCTAAGACTTGGGGGGCTAGATGTAGGGGAGCAACTCAGCAGGGCCCCATCTTTTGGGGGTTTTGTTATGTGGAATGACTCCCTCCGAGTCATATCACTAACAAATCCAGTTTTACAACAATCAATTCATTTCCAAAACACTACTTCTGCTCCAAAAAAAGAACAACTTAAGCTATACAAAACTGCTTCTTCCCTTATAAAGTTCCTTCAAAGAGGAGCTCATTGACTTCTCTATAATTGATTTATTTACACTAATGCTCTTTTATGCCAAATATCTGTGTATAACAGACATAAAGGATTACTGGGTGACATAGTGCAGAAAAGAGCACCAAGTCAAGTGACAACAGATAGGGAACCCTACACATCAAAGTGAGAAACATGATATCAATTCTTACTCATCAAAGTGGGGATACCAATGAATTTACAGCTCAATATAAGGCTAAAAATGAAGAAAGCATTCAAGCCTTCGTCTTAACCAAGTCCAGCATGAGCATGTCAAAATTCAGCCAAGACATGGTCTTATCCAGGTCACACTAAAAGCAGCACCCAAGACTTGGTCTTAATCAGGTCCAGCTGATTGAAGTCTACAACAACAAGCAGCAACAATTCCTCACTGTTCTAGCTTCTGTAAAGGGGACGACATGTATTTTCTAGAGCTGTCAACAGTGTCGTGTCGTTTCATGTTCGTTCCTGTGTTTTTAAATTAACCCGATTTTTCATGTCTGGGTCATGTCCTGCTATCTTGTCTTGTTAGTTTCGTCAGCTCTAGTTTAAAGTTCGCTCCCTAAACTAAGTGTGAGCAGGAAGATAGCTATTCGGTCACACATCGCAAAGAATCAATGAGGGGTACCAAGAATCTCTTAGGTTCTTTTCTTTGACCATCTTGCAGGACCAAAGGATATAGTTGAATGGCACCAAGGCACTCTTAGTTCTGCTCCACTCGATTCCTCAGCACGTCAGCCAAAACAGGCTGAAGGAAGACCGTTGCCCAAGCCCCTACATAAATTAAGTAAGGAGCACAAGAAAAAGGTCACAACCAAAACAAGCTGAAAGAAGACCATTGCATAAGCCCTTACATAAGTTAAGTAAGGAGCATACGCTAAAAGTCACGGCCAAGACAAAATTCCTCGTGATATTTTCAGCATTCAACGGGGAACGATAAAAATTCCTCGCCTAAGCTCAGCTCGTAATTTTTTCAGCATTCAGCGGGGAATGATCAAAATTCCTCGCCTAAGCATAGCTCGTAATTTTTCAACATTCAGCGGGGAGTGATAAAAATTCCTTGCCTAAGCTCAGCTCGTGATTTTTTCAGCATGTAGCGGGGAATGAACAAAATTCCTCGCCTAAGCTCATCTCGTAATTTTTTAGCATTCAGCAGGGAGTGATAAATATTCCTCGCCTAAGTTCAGCTCGTAATTTTTGAACGTGTAGCAAAGAGTGATCAAAGTTCCTTGCTCAAGCTTATAATTTCTCAACCTTGAGCAGGAGTAATTGAAATTCCTTGCTCAAGCTCATAATTACAATTCTTTGCGTAAACAACGACAACTTTATCATTTGGCAAAACATCTCTCTAAGTCTTAGAGCCGCGGAAACAATCCTAAGACTTGGGGGGCTAGTTGTATGGAAGGACCTCCGTCAAACGACCTATTGAGTAATTACCGATAAGGTTACAACCTCAAAAGAGCTGGCATGAGTAACCTCATAGCACCACTTAGGGGGCTAGTTGTACGGGATAGCTCGTGCTGAGCTATTCCTTCGCTTCCGGCCTCACTCAAGGGGTGAAGGACGACAAAGAGAGTTGGCATGAGTCACCTTATACCATCTCTAGGTGGCTAATTGTATATGGTAGTTCCTGCTGAACTATTTCTGGCTCTCCACCCCTCTAGGAATGGTGCACCTCGAGTACCATTTTGAGCCCATTGAGTCGGCTCCAGGCTCCCGGCTGTCAGCTAGACCAAGGTAAGTCGGCTCCAAGCTCTTGGCTCTCGGCTGCCAGCCCGACCAGGGTAAGTCAGCTCCAGGCTCCCGGCTGCCAGCTTGACCAAGGTGAGCCAGCTTGACTAGGATGAGTCAGCTCCAGGCTGCTGGATGCCAGCTCGACTAGGATGAGTTAGCTCCAAGCTCCTTGTTGCCAGCCCGACCAGGGTGAGTCGGCTCTAGGCTCCTGGCTTCCAGCCCAACCAGAGTAAGTCGGTCACAGGCTCCCGGCTCCAAGCTGCCAGCCCGATAGAGTAAGTCGGCCACAGGCTGACCACTAAAATTAGGGTTATCATACACTATAAATACCCCCACATATGCCACATAAAAGGGGTTGATTAATCTCTCTCTCTCTCTAAGCATATTAAGCTTTATACTCTCCTAAAAGGCAAACACTTACTTAGCCATCGGAGGTGGTTTCCTCGAAACCACCCCCGAGGGCAGTTTACGTTCTCTCTCTCGTAGGTCCTCTAGTGGTGCTGACGGAGTTTCCCGAGGTTCAGCCAAAGGTCCCAACAGGCACTTTGAGACCCCTGCAGGCAGCCCGAGACTCCAGCACTGCAATTAGTGGTTTGGATATTCCCATCGAAGTACACCCAAAACATGTACTATTTCTTTCTCATAACATGTCAATTCACTAATTTATTCCTAAGTGTAGACACCCATAAGTGTCTCCACAAAACCAAACCCAGTGATGAGTACCTTTCACGTCGAATCATAATCGAATGAAGTGAAAGGGTGGAAAGTCTAGTGTTGCGGTTAATTTTTATTTCTTTTCTTTCTCTCTGTTTTTGAAAACCTATTATAAGAAAAAAAAACCAATTCAGTTTGGTTTTTTCCATAGCAAGGGTTAAATAATAGTGTAGTTGGGTTGGGTTTGAAAAGAGCTTTCCAACGATATATTATAAGCCCAATTCCGATGAATAATGAGTAAGTTAAGGCCAAATTACTAAACTGTGCCCAGTTTGATATTTATATGCGACCCAATGATCTAGAGGAGGGCCTAATATTGATTTATCATTCCTAATGCAATTAGAATTGATTATAGTCTTCTAGATTCTTCTAGAATGTTCTTTTCATTCCTAATTTAATTAGCATTGATAAACTGACTTTAGTAGACTTTTAAGAGTTTTAATTAGAATAAAAGAAGTGTTTTTAAGGAAAAAACGATTTTGCCCTCTCGTACGGCTAAATTTTATCAAATTAAGAAAACGCGTAGAAATTTATTTCCAGTGTCTGACGACAGGACCAGCGCCTGCGCCATACCTGGCGTCTGGCGCTAGAATCCAGCGTTTGGCACCACGCGCATGTTTGGCGCTGCGATCGTGTTTTATTCTTTTCGAAACTCTGATTCTTTTTTATCACATGCGGCTGATTTTCTCTATAAATAGCCTCCTAAAACCTCCGTTTTCCATCACCACTTCTCATCAAGAATTTTTTGATTACTCTCTCTCTCTCTTTGTTTTCTAAACTAGCCTTTTTGCATACAAAATTCCGCATTCACAAGACCAAGAAACACCTAGCCAAGTTCGAAGTTGCCTTCGCCCTAGAAGTGAAAAGTTTTAATTTATGAGGGTTTGGTCCCAAATCTCTATTTTAATTATTTAATTAATTGTTTGTTTTTATTATTTTCCTTGAAGTTACTAACGCGTGTATTTTGTTATTAGAAAGAGGTACGAGGCATCCAAGTAAGTGCTTTAATTGATTTTATTGGTATTATGATATAGAAATCATGTCTAGATTGTTATTTTGATTCCTAGTGTCATGTTAGGATGTTTTTATTCCTAATATCATGTTTAGGGTAAAAACTATAATTTCTAATATCAAATATGCTTATTATGATTCCTGCGATGATTCCTATTTTCATTCCTAATAGCATGTTAGTATCATGTTAGGGCTATATTATTGATGTTTAATGCTTAGTGACATGCTAGTGTTTGTTATTAATCTTGTTAGTATCATGCCTAGGATCTTGCTATTATTATGCTTTAACATGATTATTTTCATGATTGTTATTATTATGATAAATATTATGTTTCTTGATGTATATTTTATTTGTTGTTGCTTGATCACACCTTTTATGCATGTTTAAAAGGAATTGGTACTTTTTATCACTCCTAATAAGATAATTAATAATCTTGTTTAGGGTTAATTTTATTATAATTCAAGTGACTGCCAATAATAGTTTTGTTTTGCATTAATATTCAACCAACATAGATAAACAGGTTTAGGGTTAAACCTATTGAATTGCATGTTAGTCAGAAAGCGCACATGAATACGATCAGAATAAAGTAGAGGTCTATTATTAGGGCAGGTTCAATCTCTTTTAGGTTTGATTTTTACCTTCATCCCCGAACTTCCTGTCATGGTTCCAGACCTATTGGAGTTAACGATCTCCTGGATCGTTAAGGGGTGTAACCTTCACCTCGTGAACGGTTTACAAGTTTCTAAAACTTGTTGGCGACTCTTTTGCTCAAGCTTCCTTCCCTTTAGACGCCACCATGCTTAAGTGTATGATTATAGTGGGGTTCAAGTTAGGGGTAATGCTTGAAATATTCCCTACAGTTTTTGGCGACTCCATTGGGGAGGAATTCTATTTTAATTCTTAAAATTTATATTGGTAATAATTTAAAATGAGTGGATGAGACTCGAAAAGATCTAAGTATTTCATGTGCATAATTTTGATTAACATTATTGTCATATGCATAAAAAAGATCTCATTGGAAAAACCATCCGTAATGAGTTAAAAACTAGGATTTTTACACGTAGGAAATTGAGGAATGTCTTTCACAATTAGGATCGAAATAATGCTGCGCGAAACTGGAAAAATTTTATCGAGCACAAAAAGCTGTTGAGGCATGTAGGAACTTGCGTCAGAAAACAGAGTCTATCGCCGAGAATTTAACTCTGGCCTTAGGCGACACTCCTATTGCCAGGCGCCAGAGCTAAATCGCGGCGTCAGCCTCTGTTCGCTGGCGCCAAGTTCTTCCAATACCAAGCCAGAAATATGCGTTCTAATTTTGCCCAGTTTTTAGCACTGTTTGTTCGATCCTAATTCCTGATTGAATTTTTCTCACTTTTTTGAAACCCATATGTGTTCTACATATGGACATAACCCTTTAGGAACTCATGCTCCATCTACCTGATTGAACGCTCTGTGCAACAAAGGGTACATCCAAGAATGTTGAATTCACCATACCATGGAAGCGAGTTTTTAACTCGCGATGTCCCAACCACTCGCGTCAACCCTTCAAAAGGTAAGTTCCGCGCGATGCATTCGGAAAATTAACCATGGACCCTCTTTGACTAACCCATATCCCGAACTTTAGAGAACTAGACACTACTACAAAAATAGGAAAAGAGACCCGTTAAAATATGCATAAGAGACCTCATTTGAACGGGTCTCTATCTCAGGGGTCTCTTTGATAAAGAGACCCTTCTAATGGGGGGTCTGTTTAGTAGAACAACAAGACCTGTTGTTAGAGATAAGGGGTATGTTAGGTAAGGTATGGAATTGATATTTTAGAAGGTAAACAGACCCGTCATCTAAGATAGGGGGTCTCTTTGGTGGTATCAGTGAAACCTGTTACGTTAGATAACGGGTCTCTTTGTTGTATTTTTGAAAAAAAAATATTACATTTCATACGTACGATTCGTATTTAAAATTTGTATTTTTATGTTGAATTCAAATTGGCGGAATAACATTGGACTAAATAGAATTTATTATACACAATCAAAGTAAACAGAAATTAGATTAAACCATAATAACAAAAATTAGAGCTATGGTTAGGTTGCGAACTCATTGCATCATATTGCGCCTACTTGACAAATTTTGCATTATTTGTTGTGCACACTCTATGAGTTTTTCCTAACCGTTTGTTTGACTTGTGTTAAGGCTAAATAAATTGATTAATGACGAACTTTGCCTAATTAATTAATTAATTAATTTGAGTACATAAAGTCTAATAATTTAATCAAAATTGACTTAGTACGACATTAGGCATACCCTGTAGAGTAATAATACCAAAAGCAGTCCCAGATCAAAGTTCCAGCAATGGCGCCACGATTTGGACTGCAGCGCCACACTGTGTTGTGCAGCACCTGGCGACAGCTCTGTCGTCTGGCGCTACACTGCAAAGTGCGGTGACATTCCTGTTGCTTTGGCGACAGTTCGGTATATTGCTCGAGTCATCACTATGTGTCTAATTAAACAAATTGCTAATCAATTTGATTATTTTATTAATAATAATACCTCGTTAAGTCCTTAAACGAGTCTAGGCACTAAGTCCCATGGTCTTACACAAGAGTCAAAGCATGTCACTTGCACTCACCATATAAAGGACACACTAATATGATTTGGGGTTTGGCAAGTCCATCTTACCGCGAAAATAACCCTGACCCAAAGAACCACTTGCAATTAATAAAACCATTAAGCATAACAAATAAAAAAAAAGGATAAAATTGGAATTTACCTTTGACGCGTGCTTCGCCCGACCCAATGGGCTCTTACTTGAAAGCTTTAGCTCTAAAAATACATAGTCTCCAACGGTACCCACCCACAAAGAACAAACACCGACTTTTTAGGTCCGCTACCTCAGAGTTAGCAAGGTCCGACTAAAACCCAAGTGTTAATGGAGTTTAAGAGTTTTTACCAAAATGCAATGCTCTTTCTAACTCCCACTCAAGCACTTTTCTCTAAAACCCAACATGGGTATTTATAGGGAAAAGTGGGAGTGAGAATTTTAATCCCATCAATGTGGGATCATGAAATTCAACAAATTAATTTAAAGCTAAAATAAATTAAATAGGCAAGCAAGTAATAAATTAACAAGTGTCCATGTTGTATGTAAAGAGAAGTGAGGACCACTTGGAGAGGAGGGGACCATACTTGCTCCCCACTCCTTCCTCTCCTTGTGCCACTTGTCCTCACACAAACACACTCCCTTCACATGCATCCCCAATGACCCGCCCTAGCAATCGGCCCAGTCTAGCCCCGCACACGCGGGCTACTAGCTGCAGCCTTCTCGGCCCAGCACGCCCACGCACATATGTGCGGGCTGCTGCTGCCAATGGGCGCAGCTACCAAGCCACGCACATTTGCGGGCTGCTAGCAGTAGCACGCACCAGCAAGCCACGCAATGCTTGTGGGCTGCTGGCTGTGGCTCGCTAGCAAGCCTCGCACATGGTGCGGGATGCTAGCTTGTGTAATCCCCTAGCACTCGGGATACCGATGCTAGGGGTATTTTAGTCATTGTTGATTTATTACTAATTTTTTTGTATCGTCTTTTACTATTTTTTCCTCGATTTCCGACGCTCGGTTTCGACGCTCAAAGCTTGAATTTCCGACGTCTAAATATTTAACACTTGGGCGACGAATTAATTCGTCGAGTAAGTTGGTATATTTGCTTGGGTATGACCCGAAGGGTTCAGTCAAGATTAAGCTGTAATATTAATTATACATTAATATTACACATGTTCGAAGGACACCATTCCTTTCAATCTCCCTCTTGTCCTTCTGGACAAGTGAGCATTTAGTGTATAGCCCCTTTCCTATATCACTTCATGTCTCTTCATGAACTATAAGGTAAGATTATTTCGTCATCCTTATTACGTCAAGAAGTGTTTCTCGGTTCCAAGTCCGACTGTCAATAAACAGATGATTTCTAAAATCCATCCGAGCACGGCCATGCATTTTTACAGTCTCGCTCTACGAGAGGCCTTGTATACAACAAAGATATTTTCCCTATTTCAGTAGGGGGACATTTCCAGTCTTATAATGTAGCTCCTCTTACTGAGAGGACCTAGCCGCCCGAGTGTTGCCGTTATAATCCCCTATTACGGCAGACGTTTGACAACATCAAAGCGGACTAGTACTAAAACAAGAGAACTCACAATACTCATGGTCAAGGAAATAGGTTCTGATAGCCATAATGAGAAGTATACTTATGACGATTTTTAATCTCTTAAAGTATTCTCATAGGTCGATCCAGTATGGTTCTAAACCAATAATTGTGCAAATGATTTATGACAATCATGTCCTCATAGCACAAGAAATAGTGCTATAAATAAGACTACACGTTAATCTCAATTGGTCATTAATCGTCCATCGTTTAAATGACCTCGATTAGGGACAATTTTCAATTATAATATTCAACGTTCACTTAATAGGTGTTTCCTTACCATGATTGGTCTTGATACCCTATTTTGAATATTCAGAGAATCAAATGGACTCATTATTTAATCCTAAACCACAATTAAATAGCAAACGGAGTAATAAAATATTGCATGAAATTTATATTACTCCAAAACTTGAATGATTTTTCTTAGTGTCTTACATTAAATGTTCAAAAATATAACTAAAACACTAAACAAGGAAATCAAAGCCAGTCTCCTACATGCCTGATTCCCATTTCCTCAACGTGCTTGTTGTGCTTCACTTGAGTCAAAGGTTTAGTAAGTGGATCGGCTACATTGTCTTCTGTTCCAACTTTGCAAATTCTGATTTCACCTTCTAATTTCTATTCTCGAATCATGTGAAACCGCCGTTTGACATGTTTGAATTTCTGATGTTCCCTTAGCTCTCTGGCCTGAGCAATAGCTCCATTGTTGTCACAATAGAGGGCTATTGGACCCTTTATGGAGGGTACAAATCATGTTCACCAATGAACTTACAAATCCAAACAGCCTCCTTAGCCGCTTCAGCAGCTGCTAAGTACTTGGCTTCAATTGTAGAATTTGTAGTTGTACTCTGCTTGGCACTCTTCCAACTGAACGCTTCTCCATTTAGACAACACATATCTAGATTGCGATTTGAAATCGTCTATGTCTGTCTAGAAGCTCGTGTTAGTACAACCATCAACAACTAATTCCTCCTAACCACCATACATCAGGAATTTATCCTTGTTCCTTTTCAGGCACTTTAGGATATTCTTGGCCGCATTTCAATGGGCCTCTCCTGGACCTGATTGGTAACGGCTCAAAGCACTCAAGGCATACGATACATCTGGCCTGGTACATATCATGACATATATGATCGATCCAGCGAAGCATATGGAATCAGATTCATTCTTTCCTGCTCATCAGGTGTCTGTGGACACTGCTTCTATGCCATGTGACATTGGCAGGTGACCTCTCTTGGCCCCTTCCATGCTAAATCGAGAAAGTACCTTTTCAATATAAGTACTTTGACTAAATCCTATCATCCTTTTTGATCTATCCCCATAGATCTTGATGCCTAGTATGTACTAAGCTTCTCCTAAGTCTTTCATTGAGAAACATTTTCCAAGCAAGGCATTTACAGACTCTAATAATGAAATGCTGTTTCCAATGAGAAATATGTCATCGACTTATAAGACTAAGAAGGCGATGTCACTCCCATTGACCTTCTTGTAAACACAAAATTAATCTGGATTCTTGATAAAACCAAACTTACCGATGGCTTCATCGAATCGCAGATTCCAACTTCTGCTAGCTTGCTTTAGTCCATAAATGGACTTCTTAAGCTTATAAAACTTCCCAGCATTGTTTTGGTCGAAAAAACCTTCTAGCTGTGTCATTTACACAGTTTCTTCCAAAATATCATTTAAAAAGGCGGTTTTGATGTCCATCTGCCATATTTCATAGTTATAATATGCAGCAATCGCTGGGAGGATCCAAACGGATTAAGCATTGCGACTGGTGAAAAGGTTTCATCGTAATCAATACCATTAACTTGTCTATAACCTTTTGCCACCAATCTAGCTTTGTAAATGAATACATTTCCATCTTTGTCGTTTTCAGCTTGAAAATCCACTTACATCCGATAGGTGTATAACCTTCGGGTAAGTCAACCAAGTCCCAGACTTGATTTTCAAACATGGAATCCATTTCAGGTCTCATGGCCTCATGCCATTTAGTAGAGTCGGTGCTTGCCATCGCTTGCTTGTAGGTTTCCGGTTCATCTCCATCCATAATCAAGATTTCCTCTAAGATCTCGGTTAATACTAAACCAAGATATCTATCAGGTTAAGATCTCAGCCTCTGAGACCTACGTAGGGTAATGGATTGAGCATTTGCATTGTCGGTTTGACTTTGCACATTTTGATCATTTTGACCTGCGTCAACAGATGTTGTTTGAGCACTTTGACTATCATACTGATTTTGTTGCTCATCCTCACGAACTTCGTCGAGTTCGATTTTTTTCCCACTTGTCATTTTGGAAAGGTGTTCCTTCTTCAAAAAGACACCATCGCGAGAAACAAACACTTTGTTCTCCGATTTGTTGTAGAAGTAATATCCTTTGGTTTCTTTTGGGTAGCCCACAAAGTAAACCTTGTCAAATTTGGGATGAAGTTTGTCAGAAATCAATTTCTTGACATATGCATCGCATCCCCATATCTTTAGAAAAGACAACTGTTTAGGGTAAAATTACCCTAGACACGTGGACCAATGAGAGGAGGCCACATGTCGAGTTCAGAATGGCCCACGTGGCTTAATTTCCCCTTGACGCATGGCCCCCCTTGGATAAATCTCTGAAATGGCGGCCTTCAAAGGCCCAAATCCCAAAAAGCGCCGTAAAACGGCGCAGCCCACTAAATTCTAGGTCAAGTGACCTAAATAGGGGAAATTCTCCAATGACCCTATAAATAGGGAGATATTTCCCCACTTTGGGGACACATTGAATCATTTATTACACCTACATTCTCTGTCATCAGAGAAACACCTGAGCTTGGAATCCAAGCAGATCCCCACCTAAATTTCCGTACTATTTATTCCCTTTCAAGTTACTAACTTGATCTTCGAAGGCGGAGCTCCAACCACCCGGAGTCTCCGATGTTTTGCAGGTACAACTTAGTCGGACCAATCTTTGTGACGTAATTCTCCCGAAGGATAAAAATACCCAAAACATTTGGCGCCGTCTGTGGGGAGTGTACCTCGAGGATGGTTCAAGAGTCTGTACCACCCCCTAAGCATCTGGGCGATTGCCCGGAAGTTTTCACAGACCAGGAGGATGAAGATCCTCAGGTTGAAACCCATACAGCCGATGATGGCTCTCTAATAACCAAGCACATCCGTCCCAAAGACACTCTAGAGCGGGGTGCCACCCAGGCGGGTACAAATCGACCTCCTGTGCAGCCGGAAGAGGAAACCCACACGGCAGCTGGATCAGCTCCTGTCATCCGAGACGAACTAATAAGGTTCATGACAAGTTTCAAGGGTGAAATCAAAGATCTGATCACTAAGAGCCGGGCTGGCCCAAGTAGGGGTCAGTCGGCCAAGAAGACTCCTCTAGAAAAGGGGAAGTTAGTCAGAGATCGACAGCCAACTCCTCATCCAAAGGAGAAGGCAGCCGGGACCATTGATTGGTCCAAAAGTTTTCTACCTAAGAGGAATACCAACAATCCCCGCCAAACTCAACAGCCGGTGGGAAGCAAATAATAAACTCTTGATGCCCGGGAGGTCATCACCTGCCAGAGGAATCAACAGTTGTCTCAGTCGGCTTCTACGTCGAATTTTCTAGACAGCTTCAACAACAATTCTGCAGGGAATGCACTATCCTTGCATGAGAGCCAGACAGGCGGTAATACCGTCCATTCTGGCCCTCAGATGATTGGGACTACACCGTATGTACCTTCTCAGGTCAACAGTCAGTATCCACCTTACTTCATGTAGCCGACCTTCTTTAGAGGTCAGGCAACATATAACAATGTCCAACAACTTAACTGGCAGCTTCGTCTGCTCCGCCTTGGTGAACAACCTTCTGCGTTCACCCGGGAGATAACCGAGGCGGCACAACCGGCCAAGGTTAAAAATGTGTTGGTAGGTACCTATGACGGTACCACCAACCCAGAAGATCACCTCATGGTATACACCAACCTCATGTACTTACAAGGGTTGGATGATGTCACTTGGTGTCGATGCTTCCCGGCTACGTTGAAGGGCATTACCCAGCAATGGTTTAGCAACCTGCCAGCCGGGTCCATCGATAGTTTCAGGAAGCTTGCCTTCCTGTTTGCTTCCAACTTCTCAATGAACATCCCTGCTAAGAAAACAAGTCTTTACTTGAGCACCATTAAGTAGGGGGGGAGAGAAGGGATGCGCTTCTATGTCAGGCGGTTCAATCTGATTAGAATTCAGATCCAAGGACTTTCAGATGAGGTAGATTTTACAGACTTTTTCAAGGGTTTGAGAGACGGGTCGACTTTTATGTTTGACCTAGTCAGAAAAGGGGCTTTCACTTTACAGGCGGCCTTAAGGGAGGCGGAAATCTATATACAAGCAACCGACCTCTGCTCGCCTGGTAATTAGTCGCACTCCAAGAAGTCTGACAAACTGAAAGACAGCCGGCCTGCTCAGCCGGCGAAGAAGAAAGAGGAGAGCAAGAAAAGAAGTCTGGACGGTTAGTGATTCTGACCAGCCGTCTCAGAAGAAGAAGAAAGAATTTAAACCGTACGTTCCTAAGTACGAGTTTAATAAGGACTGCAACTCCATCCTCATGGAAATTAAGGATCGACTATCCCTAGAGAAGCCGAATCCAATGAAAAGTTACATTCAATCAAGGAACAAAAACAAATTATGTCAATACCATGAGGAAGTTGGCCATGACACCAATGACTGCTTCAGCCTTCAACGGGCGTTGGACCTTCTGGCTGACAAGGGGATGTTAAAGTCCTAAATTTCTAAGTCCAAGGGGACTAATAAGAAGAATCCGGGGCAGTCGTCTAAGACACCCCAGCCTGCTAGTAGTTCGGACACTGACAAGGAGCCGGTCTACACAATAGCAGGCGGGTTCTCATGCGGTGGCCTTACCATCCGGGGCACCAAGAGCCATCTTCAAAAGATGGACAAATATGAGGATGAGTAGGCGTCTGCTAGCTCCTCCTTCCCAGACGTCCTGATCACTGAGAAGGACAGGGGCAGCGTCCGCCATCCGCATGACGACCCGACTGTCAGTGAATGTAAGGTTTCCAACCAACTGGTTGGACGAATCCTTATTGACACCGGAAACTCATCAGACATCATCAGCCTCCGGTGTCTGCAAATGCTGAAATACAATGTCAGCAGCATGCATTTGGTTACCCATCCCTTCGTTGGTTTTGGGGGTGGAATGGTTTACCTAGTCAGAAGGGTTGGTTTACCAATCCAGCTGGGTGAGAAAGTAAAAGTGCGACACCTGGTCGTCAAGTATGAGAGGGATGACTGCCTACAACATTATTCTGGGCCAGCCAACCCTCAACGAAGCCAAGGCTGTAATCATCCCTTCCCTCATGCCCATCAAATATGAGAGGGATGACGGCTCTGTTGGTTCCTTGAATGGGGATAAGAAAACGGCCCGAGAGTGGTATCTCTCAGCCGTCAAAGATAATGTGGCCTCAGATGGCCAGGAATCAATAGACCTTGACAATGTCAAGGATGCCGACCCAGCCCCACTAGCAGCCGGAAAGAAAAGAAAGGCACCACTGCTGGTGGAGGTGAAAAAAGAGAAGAAATAGCAATCACTGACCGGGGACTGGTCAGCAGAGCTCCTTCCCCAACCGGCTGTAGACCATATTGATATACCTCTGGACAATAGCCGTCCAGAGCGTACGGTTAAGGTTGGGACAACTGCTCATGCTGAAAGGAATGGTGTCCTTCGAACAAGTGTATTATTCTGATAGTGGGTTCAGAATTATTAGAAAGCTAATATATTAAGTAAGGTCAAGTGATCGGAATGCCTGGATGGAGGCCGCTTCCGATCAGTAATATTAATATAATTAATATTACAGCTTAATCTTGACTGAACCCTTCGGGTCACACCTAAGCAAAATATAAGAACCAACTTGACGAATTAATTCGGAAGAAATTAATTCGTCGCCTGAGTGTTTAACATTTAGACGTCGGAAATTCGAGCTTGGAGCGTCGAAACCGAGCGTCGGAGAATCTTAAATGTCGAGGCGAAATTTAGGATTTGGCAAGACGGGAAAATGCATCAAGTAACAAGTAAAATCCTAGCCACGCGAAAGGCTAGGAATGCATGCCCAATAGGAGCATGCCACGTGGCAGCACACATGGCAAAACGCCATGTGGCAGCCGCCTAGTGGCAGCGTGCCACGTGGTAGCGTGTCACGTTGAAAGCGTGTCGCGTGGAAGCGCCATGGTGGCGACACATGTGGCAATGGCCGTGGACCCGGGTTGATGGGTCATGGACACGGGCCAAAATAAAATTTGCCAACCGAACCCAACTTGGGGCTCAAGGTTTGGTGACACATGGTTAGTTCACATTGCATGTGAAATGCCTTGGGGACCAAGTGAGAAAGTGGTCCACACCTAACCATGTGACACTTGTTAATTGTTCCTTTGTTTATTTTACTAAGGGTTGAATTCACCAATCTTTCCATGTGGGATCTTTTTGTGAAAAGTCCCACATTGAAAGATAAGTGATATTCACAAGGCATACTTCCTTATAAATAGTCATGGAATGACTTGAGAATTCTTTGCTTGAGTGGAAGTTAAAAAGAGCATTCCATAATTTTTGGGAAAACTCTTAAACTCATATAACACTCGGGTTTTGGTCGGACCTTGCTAACACCAAGGTAGCGGACCTTAATGTTGTGTTCGCCCTTTTGTGGGTGGATACCGTCGGAGGCGTGGCGCTTGACGTGCTCGTAGCTTTCAAGTAAGAGCCCTGGTTTTTGGGCGAAGCTCGCTTCGAGGGTAAGATTCGTTATCTTTTCTTTATGATTATTTATTTATGCTTTATGATTTTAATTATTGCGAGTGGTTCCTCGGGTCAGGGTTGTTTCCGCGGCGTGTCGGACTCACCAAACCCCAACAGCGGTATCGGAGCCCCGCTCATTTATTTTTATATTCTTGTTTTTCAAGGTTTATTTTGGCTTAATTTTCTGGTTTAAGTTGCTAATTAGATTAGTAGCTCGGTTTTATTTATTTTAATCCCGTTTTAATGTCGAGTTTGGCCAAATTCTGACCAGAAATGCCTTTTTCGAGGGGTTTTTTCATTTTTGATGAAAAATTTTAAGTCTTTTCTAACCTTGAAATTAATGGCATAAATTGTTGATTATATGGTTGATTATTTGCATTATTTTCTGCATTTTTATGTCCCCTTAAAGCACACTTACTTGGTAGTATTTGATGCTTAAAGGTTGATTTATTTTCACATAATTGCAAACTAATTGCTTTTTAGTGTGAAAGTTTTTTTTTTGAGGCTTCCTAAGTGTTAAAGATTCAATCTTTATTTGTGATAAGTGATTGAAACTTTAAAAACCACTAAATTTCATGTTATTTTGTGTTAAACTTTGATGTTTTAATCATTTTGAGTTGATTGGAAACATAAAGTTTCGATTTTTGTGATAGAAATTTGGTTATCTTCATGTTGGAAGATATAATTTTTAAGGATTCAAAAAATTTATATGTTGGAATTTTCATTTGAACATTAAAGTTCATATTTTTCCAACTTCCCTTTACTTTGTCAAATTCTCAAGTTTAATTTAAATTGATTAAATTGAAAGTGAGAAATTGCCTCAATTTTATGTTGCACCAAGCTAAACCAATTTAATTAAGAATGGCTCTTGGAATTATTTTTGTTATTTGCACTTTGAAAATTTTATTAAGTTAGACTTGTTTAAAATTTTATTTTGCTCTCTAAATTAGTTCGAAAATTAATTTAGAATTTATTATTGTTGTCTCGCAAAAAGGGATCAAATCCCGAGGTCGTGGCACGCAAAGCCGGGCTTCATAGCAGCCCATATGTGGCTGCCAAGGTGGCAGAGCCGCCTTGCTTGTGGCCACACGCGCGACAGCAGCCACGCACAGCAGCAGCAGCCACGCGCGGCTGTGCCGTGGCAGCAGCTCGCGGCCGTGTGCCGTGGGTCGTGTGTTCGTTTTTTGGCGTGTGCGTATGCTTGGTGCGGTGAGGTGACTAGCCGTAGTAAGGCTTGATGTTAATTATTTTGCCGGTTTACTTATTTTAATTAATTTTGTTTATTTTAATTAAAATATTGGGAGGCTAGGCCTCGGTTTTGAGCGGCATTGGCAAAATTTCATTTTGACAAGTTTGGGTGCTACTGACTTAATTAATTAGATTAATTAAGGAAATGCGGAATTTAGTGGGAGCTTCAATTATTAATGAAGTCAATTACATAATCGGTTAAACAACTTTGACTAGTTTTAATTAGGCGTGTTAATCAGATTAACCACCTAGATTAGTTACTAGTGCGCACGTTGTTTAAATGCATTTTACTTTGTTTTAAATTTGTAAATTGCATGGGCCATTCACAAATAGTGAATGGATGAATGATATATATATATATATTCTCTCTCACAGGTTTTATGAAATGGCAACTAGTGGGACCCGACTAGGATAGAAAATACGGACTACGTGCCGTTATGTATTTTTCTAAATCTAAATACGGTCTACGCACTGTTAAGTATTTTTGCATAGTTTGGTTAAGTCTTGAAGACGGCGTATCTTGGAAGACAAAGCCTTGAATTGCAAATGAAGACCTTTTGAAGATATGAAGATTTCAAGGGGTCATGCTAGTTGCCAATATGCATCTATAATTTCGCTCTATATTTTATGCTTATATATATGTGTGTGTGAATTATTCGTCAGATGCATGTTTAGGTTTTCTTGATGTTGTGATGATTAGTTAAGTTCACTTAAATCAACCAACATAGAAATCCTAGGTCCCTAATAAAAATATTGAGTCAAACTTGCCTTTCCAAAACAACACTTACTAATCGGACGATGGTGATGGTAGGCTACGCCAAAGCGAGGTTCCATCACTTCTCCAAGGGGCATAAGGCACACCGGGTGTGCACGTTGGTTTTGGTCGTCGGTATGAGTGAGAAGTCCTCACATACCGTGGCAAAAGAGATACATCGTCAAAGATGCATTAGATGCAACGATTGTCTAACCAAGAGTGGCTTAGAGCCATTAGCAAGGCAATGCTTACCCTAGAAGATTGAGTGTTTAAGACAAGCCAAAGCATGCTTAACCACTCTTTGTTTCTTCGGATCTTGGAATCGCCTTATTTTCGCCAAATAGGGACAATTATTATGCGTAAATAAGACGTTTAGTAAGATTGAAGTTTGCATGAATGCTATTAAATTTCAAACTTATTATGTTCTTGATAAATGTTTATACTTAGCACTTATATTTATAGTATTCTAAATCAAATAATATTGTTTCCATGATTGGTAAAGGAAATCCTTGAGAATAGATCTCAAAGACAGGAAAAGCATTTCTAAAATACAATTCTCATAAATGACTTTTATAACTAAGTCCGAAAGGACGGTTGGACATCATGTATACAAAATACTAGGTAGTTTTGATAAAACATGAGGAATTTAGTTGCAATCTCAAGATTGACAACCAATGTATCCTTTCGCATCATACATAATTGAGTAGGACTCATTGATGTAGTAATTCGAGTAAGAATTAATGGAAAAGATGGAACTTTGTTTTACGGCGCACTAGGTGCTTGATTATGCCTAACAAAGTATAAGAGTCAAGGTACTTAAAGAAATGATTCTTAAAGTATGATTATAAGATATTGTATGATAAGAAATATAGGAAAGAAGGAACGAAGAAAAGGAATTAGATTTCATTTCAACTCATGAATCATGTTGTTGTAGTTAACTTAGCAATTTGTTATCTTCACAAGTATCGGATACTGCTTGAGTGTTCCACTATGATAGTGACCTTAAACTATTGAAGTTAAGCTAAGTTATCGACTTACAAGATTAGAATGAAGCAAGAAGAGCTACATCAGTTGTAAGGTCGTATGTTTTGTTTAAAGACCTTTTAAAGCCAAAGGCTGGAACAAGTAATGGTTATTATGTCCCATAATCAGCAATTGATCCGTTTACACACGGAGAGACTTACATTCAAAGTAATGAGAAATAGTTGCGAGATTTATTTGAATGGCATGGTTATCAAAGCATTGAGTCAAGAATGCCTGATTATAAACAAACATTTCCCTAAACATGATAAACTCACTAAGTTCAAGTCATGGGCTTGATTTGCATTCCGAACATCTTTAGCAATGTCACATCGACAAGAACGTACTCAAAGGCTCTATTAGATAGACTCTTGTTAGTTGCTCGATTTAGAATCGTTCTAAGACAAGCAAGTCTTACTTGTTGAAACCGACAAAACGGAGAGCTATTGTTCTTGGTATAGACAGTTGATTCCAAAGGCTAAAGAGGATTCAATTACTTCAACGTTTCACAAAGAATTTGAAAGGATATGGCTATATTCATCAAATGTGAACAAACTTGACTTGAGTAGCTCAAGAGTTCAGTGAAGTACATAATCGACTTGGCAAGATATCAAAACGTCTAGATTAGATCGAGCGATGTTTGCTTGAGCCAAGCGTGACTATCTCAAAGTTATGAACGGAAATTTTCATAAATAACTCCACAAAGAACATAGTGTGTCTTCATGGAGACCTCGGTGTCATTTGAAAATGACTCGAACAATGATGGTTCACAACCCTTCCTATAAAGTTCTTAAAGATTTGCACAAATGACTAATGTTACACTAAGAAATGTGTCGAAGCTAAGGATGGACGCCATATTCAGTTATGGATAGAAATAACTTCTAAAAGTCTTTTCAAGTATATGTCTAAGGCTCTTAGTCTCAGTGGGAGTTCACTAGCTCAGTGGGAGCTAAGTGACTCAGTGGGAGCTGAATGGCTCAATAAAGACTAAGATATCTCAAGTAGGAGCTAACTGTTTGTTTCACAACGAACTTTTACCCAAAGACAATATACATGTCTCTTTTTAAGCATTCAAGTGAGACTACGGGTATTACCTCCACATCCTAATTGAGAACAAAAACTATTTGTTGCTCTAAGTAGTGTCTTTCTGGAAAGTAACACGTTTCCAAAACGACAAGTGGGAGACAAATGAACTCGATGACCATCGAACTTAGCAACAAACTAGAACTGAGAATCTCTTAAAGGAATTCATGAGAATGCTTGATCAAGAATACTCAAAAGGACTTTACAAGTGTCTTAAAAGAGAATTCATTAATTAATTACATTAAAAATGTTGGAGTAAGATCAACATAATAAAAGGGCTTTGAAAGCGCCTTAAAACTCAGTGTTTGATGCAATTGCCCCGTATAGGTATAGAATTCACCAAAGGCTTCGATTGAATCCTATAAATTTTCTATTAAGTTAGGAACAAACCTAAGACTTACAAGCATACTATTTACTATTAGATAGTAAAAATGTCTTGTAAGATAGCTACGACAAATCCAAATTCCGAATAATGGTTAAAGACCATGAAAATTCGAAATAGACTCCATGTTTGAAAATCATGTTTGAAACTTGATTAATTTGCATGAAAGGTGAAAGACCCATCGATTGTAAATAAGTTTTCAAGGAGAAAACTAACAAATGTGGAAATGTATATGCATACATAGCTAGATTGGTTGTAAAGGATATAATTAATATCAAGGAGTTGATTTTAATAAAATCCCATTCACCAATCGGAATGCTCAAGTCTTTTCGTGATTGATCTAGCAAAATTGCACATATGAAATATGGCAAAATAGATACAAAAACCGCCTACCCAAAATAGGATTTTGGAAGTGACTATGGAATAGTCTAAGGGTTTTGAAAATCTAAATAATGCTAGATTTGAAAGCAAGCACATGGAATCCGTCATAGGATTAAAGGAAGAATTGCATGAAGGAATTGGAACGTGTTTTCTCATAAAGTTAATAAGAGGATTGACTTATGGAGAAACATAGAAATTCTGATGAACAAGAAGTTTAGTGGGAGCAAAAGTAATGGTCCAACAGGAAGTTTACGAACTCTATTGCGAAACAACCATCAAATGCTAAATGTTTAGATTTGAAAGTATTTTCGACAATGGACCGAGCTAAAGACGATACTTAGTACATGTTGGGAATTAAGTTTTATGGTATAGACTTAATTAAATGTTTAAATCAGTAAAAGAAATTACTATGTTAAACATGAAGGACTTTGAAAAGCTTTCGACCTATATGTATGAAGCTAAGTAAATGTTTGACCTATGTATAAGCTAGGCTAAGTACTAAGTCAAACGAGAAAGACTCTAGTAGGAGACTTTCAACCACATCATATAGCGAACAATTTGGCAAGACTCAGTGTAACTGTATGAGCTAAATGTTACATGGATGGAATAAAATTGAGAATAATTCTAGAATTAAATCCATAATGCAAAGCTATGATATGGAATCGTCAGATGACTTAAATTCTTAGAGCATGTGAAGTACGTATATAATACCAATCGACATTAATCCAAGTATTAGATCATTAGATTATAGTCAAGAACATCCAAATAACTTAGATAAGTAGTTGGATGAGTTCTTGACGCATGGAAACGAATATAATTTGAGTTTTGATGTTGCAAGCACAAACCTTAACAAGGATTAGATCCTTAGCAAGGAATCCATTTATAAAAACGAGGCAAGAAGTGTCGTGGCTTGAGAATGGTAACATGGATGTGCATCCATGTATAATGTGTGGGAATTTAAGGAAAATTTCCACGCTCACAAGTGATTAGGGTATCCCAAATCGTTGTGAGTCGCATGGAGTGAAACCCAAGCAAGGCATCATCAGGGAGTCTACTAAAATATATGTTGAGAATATTGTTGCCTTAAAGGCAATAATAAGGAAAGATGTTTAATGGAAAAGTTCGTTGTTGAACGTTGATGATTGTAGGTTGTCAAGTAGAAGGTCTCGAATCATAAAAATGAGTGGGAGCCATTGCTTGGACAATAAATCCTGAATCACATGTAATCCATTAACACTCTTAAAATTTTATCATCTTATTATGGAAATGGTGGATAATGAAGATGCTAAGGTTTGCAAAGTAATTATAACTAAACCTATGCAATAAGTGAACGACAACATTCATAATTGCATGAAAGAAATCAAGCATATCAAATATGAGTGTGATTTTTATGAATGTTTTATGAAGAGTACTACTCTTAAAACATTTGGGAAAAACCATTAATCATAAGATGAAACATTGTGAAGTTTCATAGTGGAATAAAATATTTCTAAATATTACACAAAACTATTTAATTGTGGTTTAGAATTAAATAATGAGTCCATTCAATTTTAATAAATATTCAAAATAGGGTATCAAGTCAATGGCTTGGATAAAGAAACACCTATTAAGTGAACATTGAATATTTTAATCGAAAATTATCCCTAATCAAGGTCATATTTTGTGGACAATTGATGACCATCAGAGATTAGTGTGTAGTATGATTTATAGCACCGTTTCTTGTGCTATGAGGATATAAATCATTTGCACAGGTATTGGTTTAGAACCATACTGGATCGACCTATGAGGATACTTTAAGAGATTTAAAAAATCGTCATAAGTAATTTCTCATTATTACTATCGGAACTCTTTTCCTTTGACCATGAGTAGTGGGAGATCTCTTGTTTGAGTACTGGTCCGCTTTGGTATCCACCAAACGTTTGCCGTAACTGGGGATTATAAAGACAGATATCAGGCGGGTGAGTCCTCTTAGTAAGAGAAGCTACATTACAAGACTGGAAATGTCCCCCTACTAACAATAGGGAACATGTCTTGTTGTTTACAAGGCCTCTCGAAGAGCGAGACTGTGAGAAATGCATGGCCGTACTCAGATGGATTTTAGAAATCATCTACTTATTTACAGGCAAACTCGGATTTCGAGAAACACTTCTGGACGTAACGGAGATGACTAGTAATCTTACTCTGTAGTTCATGAAGAGACATAAAGAGACATAGGATAAGGGCTATACACTAAATGCACACTTGTCCGGAAGGACAAGTGGGAGATTGAAAGGAATGGTATCCTTCGAACAAGTGTATTATTCTGATAGCGGGTTCAGAATTATTAGAAAGCTAATAAATTAAGTAAGGTCAAGTGATCGGAATGCCTGGGTGGAGGCCGCTTCCGATCAGTAATATTAATATAATTAATATTACAGCTTAATCTTGACTGAACCCTTCGGGTCACACCCAAGCAAAATATACGAACCAACTCGACGAATTAATTCGGAAGAAATTAATTCGTCGCCCGAGTTTTAAACATTTAGACGTCGGAAATTCGAGCTTGGAGTGTTGAAACCGAGCGTCGGAGAATCTCAAATGTCGAGCCAAAATTTAGGATTTAGCGAGACGGGAAAATGCATCAAGTAACAAGTAAAATCCTAGCCACGCGAAAGGCTAGGAATGCATGCCCAATAGGAGCATGCCACGTGGCAGCACACATGGCAAAACGCCATGTGACAACATACGTGGCAGCACACATGGCCGCCACGTTGGCAGCCGCCAAATGGCAGCATCCACGTTGGCAGCCTCCACATTGGCAGCCACCACGTGGCAGCGTGCCATGTGGCAGCGCCATGGTGGCGGCGCGCCACGGTGGCGACACATGTGGCAATGGCAGTGGACCCGGGTTGATGGGTCATGGACACGGGCCAAAATAAAATGGGCCAATCGAACCCAACTTAAGGCTTAAGGTTGGGTGACACATGGTTAGTTCACATTGCATGTGAAATGCCTTGGGGACCAAGTGAGAAAGTGGTCCACACCTAACCATGTGACACTTGTTACTTGTTCCTTTGTTTATTTAACTAAGGGTTGAATTCACCAATCTTTCCATGTGGGATCTTTTTGTGAAAAGTCCCACATTGAAAGATGAGTGAAATTCACAAGGCATACTTCCTTATAAATAGTCATGGCATGGCTTGAGAATTCTTTGCTTGAGTGGAAGTTAAAAAGAGCATTCCATAATTTTTGGGAAAACTCTTAAACTCATATAACACTCGGGTTTTGGTCGGACCTTGCTAACCCCAAAGTAGCGGACCTTAATTTTGTGTTCGCCCTTTTGTGGGTTGATACCGTCGGAGGCGCGGCGCTTGACGTGCTCGTAGCTTTCAAGTAAGAGCCCCGGTTTTTGGGCGAAACTCGCTTCGAGGGAAAGATTCGTTATCTTTTCTTTGTGATTATTTATTTATGCTTTATGATTTTAATTATTGCGATTGGTTCCTTAGGTCGGGGTTGTTTCCGCGGTGAGTCTGACTCACCAAACCCCAACACATGCTAAATTTGGTGCAGATCTGCACCTCATGCTGAAGGAATTCAAAGACATCTTTGCCTTTGAAGTGGAAGAGATGCCAGACGTCAGCCCGGATCTTTCAGTCCACAAACTCGTCGTGGATCCTAAAAAGAAGTCCATCCAGGAAAAGAAAAGAAATCACGGCGAGGAACGAAGTCAGGCGGCAGCTGCCGAAGTTAAAAAGCTGTTGGACGTTGGGTTCATTCGGCCATGTAAATTCCCCGAGTGGGTTGTGAATGTCGTGCTTGTAAAGAAGCCGAATGGTACCTGGCGTATGTGTGTTGATTACACAAACCTCAATAAGGCATGTCCCAAGGACAGTTATCTGCTTCCTAAGATCAACAGTCTGGTCGATTCGACAGCCGGGCATGCCTTGATGAGTTTCATGGATGCCTACTCCGGCTTCCATCAGATACCCCTGTGGAAAAAAGATCAAGAGAAGACGGCCTTCGTCACTGATTAGGGGTTATTCTGTTACACTGTGATGCCGTTTGGCTTGAAAAATGCGCCGGCTACATTCCAACGGATGATTAACACGGTCTTCATTAATCAAATTGGGAGGAATATGGAGGCGTACATAGATAACATGACAGTCAAATCCAAGCAGCTGACAGATCACCTTGCTGATCTCCGAGAAACCTTTACCACACTCAGGCGGCATAAGGTTATGTTAAATCCTAAGAAATGCGTCTTTGGTGTTGAGTCTGGGAAGTTTCTCGGATTCCTGATTGATCAAAGGGGGATAGAGGCTAACCCCGAGAAGATACAGGCGGTAATTGACATGAAGTCACCCCGCACTGTCAAGGAAGCGGAAAGACTAACCGGTTGCCTGGCGGCATGGGGGAGGTTCCTCAGCCGGTCAGGTGACAAATGCCTTTACTTCTTCCAAGCAATCAGGAAGAAGACCAGATTTGAATGGGGGGATGATGCCGAGGCGGCCTTTTAACGGCTGAATGAACACTTGCACTCTTTGCCAAGGCTTGTTAGTTCACTACCTAAAGAGGTTTTATACATGTACCTAGCTGTTTCAGATCATGCCCTCAGTGCTGTTCTCCTTGTTGAGAGAGACGACATTCAGCTCTCGGTCTATTTCATTAGCCATGTTCTAAAAAATTCTGAGCTCCAGTATTCCATGGTTGAGAAATTTAGCCTTGCTCTATATATGGCCTTCAAGAAATTGAAGCCGTACTATTTGGCCCATCCGGTGGTAATTTACACCGACCAGCCCCTTAAGCGGCCAATGTCTAACTTGGGATCATCCGGCTGAATGTTGAAATAGGCTATTGGAATGCAAAGTCTTGAAATCCCTTTTGAACCTAGAAAGGCAGTGAAAGGTCAGGCGTTTGCCGACTTCATTGTTGAAATGACACGACCGGTGCAACCGGATAACATTGATCAAGTTTGGAAAGTGTATGTAGATGGGAGCTCAACGAAGAACGGCTGCGGTGCAGGAAATATATATGAGTCCCCTGAGGAGGACAGATTTGAATATGCACTGCGATTTAAGTTTCAAGCCTCCAATAACGAGGCGGAGTATGAAGCCCTGCTAGCCGGAATCTGCATGTGTAAGGCAGTAGGGGCAACTAAAATTGACGCCTACTCTGATTCACAATTGGTCGTTAGCCAGTATGATGGAAAATATGAGGCAACTCATCCGGCTATGATCAAATACCTTCAGACAGTCAAAGAAGAGGCTGGGGCACTTGAGGAATTCCGTCTGAATCAAGTGCTTAGGTAGGATAACAATCAGGCGGATGCGTTGTCCAAATTGGCTTCATCCGCCAGCTGTGATACGCCTTGGTCGGTCTTTTGGGAAGTTCTTGAAAAGAGAAGCATATATAAAGAGCCCATTGGAAATCTAGACCAAAGCTCTACCTGGATGGATGGCATCCGGGCATATTTAGCAGACGGCATACTTCCTGATTCACCACAGGAAGGATCCGTCATGAAGAAGCGAGCAACAAACTTCGAGTTGAGATACGCAGAGCTCTTCAAGGCGGGTTTACTTAAACCTCTATTGAAGTGTGTTACCCCAGAAAAGGGGAAAGAAGTTCTCAAAGAAATGCATGCTGGGTATTGTGCCTCTCATATGGGCAGCAGGTCCCTAGCCGTCAGAGCCAGGCGGCATTACTTTTGGCCTACTCTTGAAGCAGACGCTAAAGAGTTGGAGAAGAGATGTGATAAATGCCAGAGGTTTGGCAAGCTCATTCACCGCCCGACTACTGATCTGACGACAATCCACAGCCCAGTCCCGTTTGCTAAATGGGGCATGGATATCTTGGGTCCTTAGACGCCTACTCCAGGCGGAAAGCGCTATATTTTGGTGGCTGTGGAAGCTGAGCCGGTTAAGAACATCATGACCAAGGATGTCATCTCTTTCATCTAGAAGAACATCATCACCCTGTTTGGGGTACCTATGTCTATGGTTTTTGATAATGGTCCTCAGTTTGAAACTCTTCATCTCAAGACTTGGTTGGGAGATCAGGGTATCTCACATTGTTTTGCATCAGTCGGCCGACCCCAAGGAAATGACCAAGTTAAAGCCTTCAACAAACTCATCCCCGACGGCATAAAAAAGAAAATTGAAAGAGCCGATGGCTTTTGAGCAGAAGAGCTAATTCATGTCCTGTGGGCCATCCAGACTACTGCCAAAGGGGAAACCGGTGAAACCCCATTTCTTATGGTATACGGTGCTAAAGCCGTCTTGCCCATTGAACACTACAAGCTGACTCTCAGAATCATGCTCTATGATGAAGAGGCAAATTGGGAGGCCATGCGGCTGGCATTGGACTCCCTCCCGGAACGCAGGGGCAACGCTGCCCTGCGCCATGAGATATAACGTCTGAGAATGAGCAGAGCCTACAACAAGAAAGTGCACAAGCATCCTTTGAAAGTCGACGACTTTGTGTTACGAAAAATGGAGGCAACCGGTAGGGCCAATGAGGCTGGAAAGCTAACCCCTAATTGGGAAGTCCCCTACCGAATTTATGAAGAAGTCAGGGATGGCACCTACCGTCTGGAAACCCTAGACGACCGGCGTCTGCCTAGAACTTTGAATGTAGATAACTTTAAAAAAAAAGTACTTCTAAGAAATGTAAATTTTTGTAAATAGTAAGTCAATTAATAAGAATTCAGATGTTAGCAGAATCGTTTTTCTATTTTTATTGCTTGTCCACCTGAGTAATACTCAGACAGACTCTTTGTTTAACTAACTAAGTTTGATACTTAGTGTAATTTAATAATTGCTTGTCCGCCCGGGTAATACTCAGACAGACTATTTGTTTAAACAACTAAGTTCGATATTTAGTGTAAATTCAATGTTGTAATAACATTGGCCTATTGTCCGATTAAAAACTAAGCACAAAAACGCTTAGTGGCTATACAACCGATCTCAAACCAGACGAAAGTCCAAAATTGTCGGATGGTTTCTTATTTTATAAGACCCCCTGTCCCAACATGGACAAAGGCGTCCGGCGACACCCCTTTGGGTGCAATCGTCGCAGAGAACATACTATTTGTCGGTTCTACGTACTTAAGCAGATGACAAAAACGGAACGACCGAATTGGTCAACTCATAGCCGTCTGACCAGAATAATCTATAAAGAACGATTAAGTTACCGAATACCGGATGCCCTAAGGCATCAGACGGTCACCGACTGAAGTTCTCACTTAGGTTATTTATTACAAAGTTGCACTCTCTCTCCCAATTCGGGCAAAAGATTTTGTGTAATGGCTATGTAATAACCCCGGACAGAATATAACCGCCTACGTAAGAAGCTCAAAGCACCCGCTTTAATGGCCGGCTGTGCACTTGGTTTAGGGCAATCACTATTGTGATTGATTGGCCTAAAAACACTCCATACTACTCCTAGTATCAAGTGTTTTCAAGCCAATCAATCAATTTGACATAAAACCAACCACACAGCCGTCCAGGGGCAAGAGCACCCGGATTGCAAATTGCCGCATGCTTTTTAAGTTAGGCAAAATATTAATGAATTGCAAACATACGCAAAATTCAAATAACACAAAAAGGTATAAACAACCGACTGAGTCGGAATACTTCATTAAATATTTAAAATGGCACAAAGGCCAGAAGTTGTGTTAGCCGGAGTTACATCCGGTGAAGAAACAAAAAAAAAATTGTTAACCCAACCCCATGGTTGGTAAAGTTACAATATTATACGGCATACAAGCCGGCAAAGAAAATGGTTGGCATACTACCGCAGAAGTTGGGGAGGCCCGCCTAGGACTTAGGTGGAGGCTGCTAATTTGGATGATCTTGGCCCGTTTGGCCTTCATTTTTCTCATCCGCCGCCGGCTCCTCATTATTAGAGACTTCATATCCCTGCTCAGAAGCCCAATCCTTGAAGCGAGGCGGAGGAGCCTCACCTAGCACTTGGGCATCATACACCTCAATGGCGTAATCATACCTGAGTTTATAGACTTCAAAGTCTATATCTGGGTAGAGGAGGCTCCAAGTGATATTTAGCCGGGCTAAATTATCTCGCTCATTCTCCTCCATCATCCGCTTTTGCTCTTGGGCGAGCTCGTCCGACTGCTTGTTTCGCAGAGTGACGATCTCAATCCCAAGGCGGGAAACGTCTGCTCGGAGTTGGGCGTTTTCCTTATCAGCATCCTCTAATGCCTTCAGCTAAAATTTGGCATCCTTTAGCTTTTCATCAACGTCATCAGCCCGGCTGGTGGCTTCATTGTTCGCAACTGTCAAGCTCCGAATGAGCTCCTCCTATTTCAACTCTACAGCTTTAATCTTTAAATCACACATATAATTAGCATATTCAGCAGAGTTGAGGTTTTCAAGGGCCCTTCGTTTGGCGTCATTTGCCTCTTCTTGTTTCCGCCTGAAGGGGCCCCGGAGGCCATCCACTCTCAGCATTACCTGAGAAAAGAGCAGCCGGATTATGATATACTTAGTTAAAATAAAGAAAAAGTATTGGGGTTGTGGGATTTTTTACCTCAGCCAGTTGGCCCATTATGCGGTCGAAGTCCACTACATGCAGGTCAGGTATGGAGTTCTTCTCCGACCGGGTGAGGGTCCTCACCATCCGTTTTGCAAAACCTACAAGATCCGGCTCATCGGATGTCAGATCTGCACCAAAAGTAGTACTCTATGAGTAAGAGGCAGCATAGTTGGCACTCATCCGTTGGCGGCTGTTGACTGAACCCTCAGAGGGGTCCACCTTAGTCTTGAATCCCATGAAGTCAAGTGGCCAAGGTATTTCAATCCTTCCCTTACCTTGGGTATCCGGATGGGGCGCAGGCTTCTACTCCTCCCCAATTGTTGTCGTACCGGCTACAACATTAGATGGATCGCCACCCTTCAATGCCGTAGAGGCATCCGGCGCTTTCTGCTATGAGCGTTCTAAGCTTTCGCTCAAAATCTTCATCGCAGCAGGTTTCTTGCCTCAATTCGTTGGACGATCGGATTTGGAAGCAGAGTTTGTCTGGGAGGGGGTCCTTTCTGGCGGCCTTCGCAGCCGGAGCTTTCTCCTGATCCTCTCCTTACCTTTTGAGAAGCTTGAAGAAGGATCGTGGCACTCGCTACGCAGAGTTGATAAGTGGCGTTTATTCCACTATTTAGATCCTCTAATCGCGGTATTTTTCTACGTTTGTCCCTTGTTTGTACCCCTTTTGCTCTGTTTCTCTCTTTATTATGTTTTTGTGCTTTTCCTTGTGTTTTGTAGGCTTTTGGAGTTGATTTTTAGAGAATGAAGAGCTTGGATAGTTGGAGTTCATTTGAAGAGCTACAAAGGAAGTTAAGGAGCAAGCAAGCAAGGCCATGTGGACAGCGCGGGTCGCGCTTTCAGAATGGCGCGGGCGCGCCAAACCAAGCGCGGGCGTGCCTAACATTGGGGTCGAAAATATTGGAGGCAGAATGTAGGCGCGATTTGGACGCGGCTTAGGCGCGGGCGCTCCTAAGATAGGTGCGGGCGCTCAAGGGCATGAATTCCAAAACTAACTTTTATTCACTCTTTTAGACATAAATTTTGATCTACAAATTGGATTGAGGCGATTCAAGTTGCATTGGAAACTAGACTTAAATAGCTTTCCAACGGTAGGTAGCACGCCTACAGAAGCCTCCTAGAACAGAAGTTATGGCCGTTTGAAAATGAATGTCGCTGCCAGGCGAATCCCAGTGCGCGGGCGCGCAGGCAAAAATCGCGGGCGCGCACGAGCAGCTACGGGTCTTTTAAACGTTCTTCCTCTCCTTTTTTTGAAAGTTTCTATGGTGGGTTTCTTTGGGGTTTTCTCTCTCTTCTTTGAGGGGTTAAACCCTAACATCTCTCCATCAATCTTCACATAAATTAGGCTTAGATTTAGTTTTAATCTTTGTTTTTATACTTTGTAATGTAGATTAAGAGTAATTTAGGGTATTTTAGAGAGAGAAAGTGAAGAGCTTCAATGGGTTGATTGAAGAAGATGAAGACGCAAAGTGACATTGTTTTGGATTCCTTTTCAATACTTCAATGAACATTCTAAACTCTATCTCATTTATTGTTCTTTCATAATTTCTTGCTTGATTAGAGTAGTTGTTTAGTTTAATTGCTTCTCTTTGTTCTTCTTGCTGGGTTTTGTGTTAGTTGTTCATGATTAGTGAGTAATTCCCTTTACTAAGGGATTGGTGATAGCATGTGGTGAATCTTGAATGTGTTAGGCTAGACAAATGTTGGTTATATGTGATTAAATATACCTTGTAACCATGTTTTACTAATTACTCCATGTGAATGGCCAATCATGTGTTGTAATTGGGTGGATTGAACTAAGTTATGACGATAGTGTAACTTAGGGATATCCATTAGGTGATCGATTCTATGCAAAAACCTTAACTTTCACAGCTTATGACGATAGTATGAGCATGTGTTAAGTTGGGAAAGCCTTTGACCCCGATAGGTGGTTAGATGGTATTGTTGGTATTGCTTTATATGAAATATTTGGTTTGCATGTAAACTCATTTCCATTGCCTAACTTTATTGAAGATCATTGTCATGTTTGACCCTCTCCCTTGGTGTTAGTTTAACTTAATATTAATCTCATTTTGTTTATTGTTCTATTCATCCTATCTCTTTGACCTAGCTTAATTGGTGGTGGTGTTGATAGTGTTTATGTCGTCTCCGTGGTTCGACCCTCTACTTACCACTAAACTTGTTTAGTGTAGGTGTAGGTTTATAAATATTGTTTGGTTGAGGGTAGTTAGTCCAACGACCTAATTATCCTTCACCAAGAGTCCTGAAGAATGAACAAGGTTAAGTATACCCAACCGGCAAATTGCCTTAGTAAAAAAAATGTATATATACACATATAAAGTCAGGCGGTCTTACCTCGCCTTTCTTAGACTCTTTTGCATCGACGACTGCTTTCTTGGCAAGTGCAGCCTCTTTGCGCAGCAGCGCCGCCGATTTAGCCAGAGTCTTCGCCGGATCAACCATCTTCAAGGCGTCGGCTGCATGAATAGAATTCAAGTTGGAAGAAAATATGGAAAGTTTGTATTAATAAAAAAAACAAAATAACAAATACTCCGGATATACGGTAATATACCCTTGGGAAACATGGGACTCAACCTACAGGCGGACAAGAAGCACTCGTCCTTGAAGAAGTCCGGATGGGGGATCTAGTTTTTGGGAACTATAATGTGTGTCCCATCCCCCATGGGCTCAGTTGTGGTCTCAAAAAATCCCGGATCCTTTATTTGTTCCTGGGCCTTAGTAGACAGCTCCGGGAGAGGGCACTTCCTTCCTAGAAGAGCCGGCTCTATGTTGTACCGGCGTAGTGTCATGTTATGCCTCAAAGTTGAGGAAGAAATCAAGTAAAACTTGTCCTTCCACCCGGACCACTTGGACACTTTGTCCAAACTCATCAAATATTGGGGCAAGGTAGTAGAAGTATACCATGCCCCATGGCCGCCTGGGGCCTTGCTCAAATAATGCATATGAGCGAAGGCGGAAAAACTAGGATTTATATTCTAGAGCTCGCAGGCAGCGATGTAACTTAAAATATTCACCCATGAGTTGGGGGTGAGCTGCCAAACTCCTAAATTGTACCCCTTTAGGATTTTCCTAATCCCGGTGTGGAGGGGGAACCGGAGGCCGGCTTCGATGACCGCCTCGTAGTAGACAAAGTAATGATCTGCGTTATCAATGTCATCGCTCCAGGCCATTACTGCGTCAACCGGCGGAACGATGATATCCCAACCCCTTCCAAAAGGTTCTTCTCCTTAAAAGCCCTAAAGCCGCTCTTAATTAGGGCAATGTTACCCGGCAGCATCCTAGTCCGTTTGGGGTTGGGATTGTCGACCTCAGGCGGCTGCTGATAGTCAGCCGCAAAGTTATCTTCGTCAGAGCCGGAAGATTCGGCCCTTGACCCTTTGCCGGCCTCAGCATCGCTGGCTCCGTTAGAGGAGGCGGCTTCCTCGCCGCCTACCTCTCGTACCCCCGAGCTCCCGGAAGTAGAAGGAGCCTCTTCATAAGACCTACTCTCCTCCAAATCCCTCTGTTCCCCGTCTAGGAAAACCTCATCGGCTGGCACTAATATAGTGCGGCGGCTCCTAGACCTTCTGGCCGTCTGTTTCGTTCTGGCCATTGTGTCCTACACAGACACAGAGAGGGAGGAATTTGGGGTTGAGCACATCGGTTTTGACAGTCTAGAAAAGGCACCCCCTGTTCTAGACTCAGCCGTCCCGGGGGACCTGCTGAGTATCCTAGGCAGTGCCGAGTGTGTGGATTGTGAACTCATTTATATTTTCTAAAACTATGTATACAGGCGGAGAAAGAATGTATACAAGTTGGAAAAGAGAAAAGCTAAAATGGTACAGGAGGTTACCATACTTTAACTTTGAATAATCTGAAAACCGCTACACTTGGTAAACCGTGTGTTGAACTGCTAGCACACGGAACCTCAAAAATACTCTGACGCAGATGGAGGCAGAGAATCTCTGTCTAAAAGCTCTCTCTTTCTCTCTTTCAAAAGTCAAATGAAAGTATGGTGAGAGAAAAGGGGGGTAACCTTCTATTTATAGAAGGTGAAAACGGGGGGAAAATTCTTGTTTGAAATTTAAATTTTACTATGCGTTACTGTTCACCTCTAATAGGTGGACACGTGTCACAGGCCCCATGTGATACACACGTGAGACCTGTGAGGGGCAAATGTTTAGGGTAAAAATACCCTAGACACGTGGACCAATGAGAGGAGGCCACATGTCGAGTTCATGATGGCCCACGTGGATTAATTTCCCCTTGACACATGGCCCCCCTGGATAAATCTCTGAAATGGCGGCCTTCAATGGCCCAAATCCCAAGAAGCACCGTAAAACGGCACAGCCCACTAAAATCTAGGTCAAGTGACCTAGATAAGGGCACATTCTCCAATGGTAAATAGGGAGATATTTCCCCCACTTTGGGGACACATTGAATCATTTATTACACGTACATTGTCTCTCATAAGAGAAACACCTGAGCTTGGAATCCAAGCAGATCCCCACCTTAATTTCCGTACTCTTTATTCCCTTTCAAGTTACTAAATTGATCTTCGGAGGCAGAGCTTCAACCACCCGGAGTCTCCGTTGTTTTGTAGGTACAGCTCAGCCGGACCAATCTTTGTGACGTAACTCTCCCGAAGGCCAAAAACACCCAAAACAACAACCTTGGAGGTTTCTTTGTCCATAATTCATATGGAGTCTTTTCTACAGCTTTTGATGGTGCATGGTTCAGTTTTAGTGCCGCAATTAGAAGTGTGTGTCCTCAGAAAGAGATAGGAAGATCACTACGACCCATTGTTGATCGTACCATGTCTAACAAGGTTTGATTTCACCTTTCGGATACTCTGTTACATTGTGGAGTTCCTTGAGGTGTCAATTCTGAAAGTATACCTTTTTCTTTTAGATGGTCATCGAATTCTTGGCTCAAGTATTCACCACCTTGATCCGATTAAAGGGCTTTGATTTTCTTGACAAGCTGATTTTCAACTTCATTCTGAAATTCTTTTAACTTTTCAAACGATTCAGATTTATGCGACATTAGGTAGACATAACAATATCTACTATAGTTATCTGTGAAGGTGATAAAATATCGGTGTCCATTTCTTGTGGTTGAGCTCATTAGTCCACATACATCAGTGTGTATAAGACCTAATAAGTATCCTGCCCTTTCTCCTAGCTTGGAGAATGGCTGCTTAATCATCTCGCCTAATAAACATCCCTCGCAGTTCTCAAACGATTCTAAATTGAAAGAGTCAAGAACACCTTCTTGTAGAAGTCTATTGATGTGTTTGATGTTAATGTGGCCAAGATGACAATGCCACAAGTAAGTTTGGTTTAATTCTATGGTCTTAGCTGTTTTGGTATTATCATAAACAATTTTGTCTAAACACACAGAAGGTGTAATTTCCATAAATATAAACAAGAAATTTAAAAAAAAGGTCTTGTGATCAAGGTTTAAAATGACATCCAACGTCGCAAGATCAAAGTATGGTAGATAAAACTTAACAAGTATGGTAGATTTACTTCTTCATCCACTTGTGTACTCATGACCACTTGAAAAAACACCGCTCATTTCGTTCCTGAAATAAGTTCATAAAATGAGTCAATTATCCGGTATCAAATACCTTATAAATTGCTTATTTTCAAGTGTGTGGATGATATCTGAGATTGAGGCCATCTTTCCTCTTGCCTCATCTTCCAGATACTCGCTACATTCTCTTCTGTAGTGGCCTCGCTTACTACAATAGAAGCAGCGCATCTTTGCCTTGTTTTTGAACTCCTTTTTCTTGAGCCTCAAAGCAAATGTAGCCGCCTTGCAAGAATAGGTTTTCTAGAGCTCTTGGACAGCTTCCTTGTAGGACAGTTTGTTCCGATTGTTGGTAAGTCGCATCTTAATTGTAACATACCCCGAGTGGAGTGAGCTTAAAAGCATATGAGCTGCTTGCTCATCCTCCACCGGTTTACCAATCAGTTCCAGATGGTTAAATAACCTTGTCATCTTTTGCACATGGGCTTGAAGTGGCATCCCAAGTCTAAGTCTTGCACTATAGACCCTAGCCCATACTTCTTGCCATTATTTATTAAGACATCCATCTTGCGGTGGCTTGATCCTCTTGTTAGACAATGACATAGTAACTTCTTCCACGAGTCCATCATAGTTTCCCTTATCGCTCTTTGTTACCCTCAAATTGACCACATTTTCTAGAGCCTTGAGAAGTACATCCGAAAGGTAGTTGGAGAATTTCTTCGTCCACTGTTCCAGAATGGAGTTTTCCATGAGTTGAGAAACTCTTTTGCAATCATAACTCCACTTCTCATGAGCCATATCGCTCATAATCCCTTTTGAGTAGAAACTCGGGATGGGCGTATCCAAGATATGCTCTAGGTAGCAATTACGGAGGGTCAAACAGAGTTCCTCTTCCCATTCCTTGAATTTTACCAAATTCAAGCTAAATGATAACTTATCGGGAAGTTCTAGGAACATAAGATTGTTGTCGATAGTTGAAGACATGATTCTACATTTGAAAGAATTTTGAAAATGAAAAATCATTCATGAAATTTAAATAAGATTGAATTCATGCATTTTAATCAAACTTATTTTAAACGTCTTATTCACACATTTAAAGTTGTCCCCAATTTGGTGAGAATAAGTCTTTTCCAAGATCCAAAGAAACAAAGAGTGGTTAAGCATGCTTTTCCTATGGTAAGCAATGCTTTGCTATTGCCTCCAAGCCACTCTTGGTTGAATAAATTGTCGTATCTAATGCTCTCTCAAAAATTTATTCACTTTGCCACGACATGTTAGGACTCCATCACTCATAAAGTTGAGTTCAACCAAAACCAACTTGCATACCCGGTATGCCTTACGCTCCTAGGAGAGGTAGTGATGCCGCGCTTTGTCATAGCCCACCACAACCCTCATTCGGCTGGTAAGTATTGTTTTGGAATGACAAGTTTTTACTCAATATTTAGGGACCTAGGGTTTCTATGTTAGTTGATTTAAGTGAACTTAATTAATCATCACAACATTCAAAATCCTAGACATGCATCTAACATATAATTCATATATATATATATATATATATATATATATATATATATATATATATATATATATATATATATATACATACATATATATTGAAAAACATAAATAAAGATGCGTTTGGAAACTACCATGACCCCTTGAGATCTTCAAATCTTCAAAAGGTCTTCATTGCAACTTTTATGGTTACGTCTTTCAAGAACCTCCAGCTTCAAGAGTTAACCATAATTAACTGCAACTACTAGTGTTTAGGGTAATTTTACCCCGCCACGTGGTCCAATCAGAGGATGACACGTGATTTGGGTATTTTATACCCGGCCCGGCGGCCCAATCAGAAAGTGCCACGTGTCCTCCGTATAGGTGCCATTTGAACCTATGGAATGATGACACGTGGAGGGTGGACTCTTCTCCGTCCTATGTGGACTGAAGGTCCAGCAGGGACCATTCAGGTGGCGACACGTGTCGCACAAAAAGTGCTTCAAAATCCTTTGGGCACAGTGACACGTCACTCAGGCATTGGCCCTGGGATCGCGGCCTTCTAAGGCCCAAATCCCGAGGCGCCGCAAAACGGCGTGACCTAATTACTAGGTCACCAGATCCTAGGAAGGCACACTTTTCAAAAGGACCCTATAAATAGGGAAATTATGTCATTTATGACAGGGAGAGAATTTTTGACACGCAATACGAGACAATACGTTACTTATCTCACTTTACCTGAGCTTGGAATCCAAGCAGATAACTTTACTTCCGCACGTTTTATTTCTGAATGTTTGCTGACTTAATCTTCGGAGGCGGACCCCCAACCATCCGGAGGTCCGTTTGCTTTGCAGGTACAGGCGTCCACAGTTGAATTCATTTTCAGTGTTGTAACTCTCCCGAGGGACAAAAAACCCCGAAACATTTGGCGCCGTCTGTGGGGAGAGTACCTCAAAAATGGCTTCACAAGAACCTGTACCACTCGGGATGAGCTAATGTCACTCCTGAGCAGCCTCAGGGGTGAAATCAAGCAGCTCGCCTCAAAGAAGTCGCCTACTCCTAGAAAGGAGTAGTCGGCCAAGAAGCCAGCCCAAGCTGACAAACAGAAGTCGGTCAGGGACCGTTAGCTGACTCCTCATCCTGCTCCTAAGGAGAAGGCCATGCCCCAATTTGACCTCAACCGGCTCCGTTTCCCAGAAACGGGCGCAAGAAAACCCATCCGGCACATACAGCCAGATGGTAGCAAGAAAACGTTCTCTGACGCTCGGCAATACATTGAGGAGAGGAGAACCCAACAATCAGAGTCGGCTTCAATGTCGACTTATCATGATAGCTTTCAGAATACCTCTGTACGGTGTTCACATTCTGTACATTAGACTCCAGCAAGCAGCCAAAGGGTTCAGTCTGGGCCGCATGTGATTCAGTCCGCCCAGTACATGGCACAGCCATTGTACCAGGCGCCAGTTGTACCTTACATGCAGCCTACCCTCTACGGGGGACAGGCGGCATACGACTATCAGCCGATGGACTGGCAGCTTAGGCTGCAACATCTTGGAGACCAACCCTCTACTTTCTTCAGAGAAATAACTGAAGCCGTGCAGCCAGCTAAAGTTAAAAACATTCTGGTTGGAGCCTATGACGGGACCTCCAACCCAGAGGACCACCTGTTGGCATATACCCACCTCATGTATTTACAGGGGTTGGATGATGTCGCATGGTGTCGTTGCTTTCCAGCCACCCTGAAGGGCATAGCCCAGTAGTGGTTTGACAACCTGCCGGCTGGCTACAAAAATAGCTTCAAGACGCTTGCGTTCTTGTTTGCATCAAACTTCTCTATGAACATCCCTGCCAAAAAGACAAGTCTTGACTTGGGAAAAGTACAACAGGGAGATAGAGAAGGTTTGCGATCCTACTTCAGGAGGTTCAATCTGGTCCGAATCCAGATTCATGGGCTGTCTGATGAGGTCGCCTTCACAGACTTCTTTAAGGGTCTAAAGGACGGGTCTAATTTTAAGTACAAACTCGTCCGCAAACAAATCTTTACCCTACAAGGAGCCTTACGAGAGGCGGAAGCCTACATACAGGCAACCGAACTCTGCTCCTCCAGTAAGCAGTCGGACCATAAGAAGTCCGACCGGCAGAAAGAGAGTCGGCCTGCTCAGCCGGCTCCTAAGCCAGAAGAGAGCAAAAAGAAAAAGCAAGTTTGGGCCATTGATAACTCTGATCAACCGACCTAGAAGAAGAAAAAAGAGTGGAAACCGTACGTCCCAAGGTACGAATTCCACAAGGACTGCTGCACCATCCTTTTGGAAATTAAGATCGGCTAACTCTTGAAAAGCCGACTGCTATGAAAGGTTCCGCTGAAAATCGGAATAAGAACAAGCATTACCATTTCTATGAGGATGTTGGCCATGACACGAACGACTGCTTTAGTCTCAAGCGGGAGCTCGACCGTCTGGCCGACAAAGGACAACTGAAGTCCTATGTGAAGTCCAAAGTGACTTCAAAGGCTAATCCGGGGCAGTCCAAGAAAAAGACTCCCCAGCCCGCTGTCAGTACTGAAACTGATGAAGAACCGGTGTACACCATAGCAGGCGGATTTGCCGGTGGTGGCCCGACCATTCGGGGTACCAAGGACCATCTAAGAAAGATGGTCAATTCTGTTGAGGAGGGGGATGCAGCTAGCACATCCACCTTCCCTAAAGTTGTCATCACCGAACAGGACAGAGGCAAAGTCCGTCGGTCGCATGATGACCCTGTTGTCATTGAGTGTAAAGTCGCCAACCAACTGGTTGGCCGAATTCTGATTGACACATGAAGTTCCTCTGATCTCATCAGCCTCAAATGCTTGTCCAATCTCAAGTACAAACCGGATAGCATGATGGAGGTCACCCACACCTTAGTCGGGTTTGGGGAGGACTTGTGCACCCAGTCGGACGAATTGACCTACCTGTCCGCCTGGGAAGCAGGGGAGACGGTCGGCACATGACCATCCGTTTCCTAGTGGTTGAAGAGCTCACGTCTTACAACCTCATCTTTGGCCGACCAACTCTTAATGAGTGTAAGGCCGTCATCATCCCTGCTCTCATGCTACTTAAGTATGAGAAGGATGATGGAACAGTTGGTTCCCTTAATGGGGACCAAAAGACGGCTCGAGAGTGTTATCTCTCGGACGTCAAGCTTGCGGCCGCAGCATCCGGCCGGGGCAAGCAAATGATTGACCTCGACGATGTCGAGGAAGAACAGTCGGCTCCACCAGCCGGAAAGAAAAGAAAGACTGATCAGCTGGTGGTGGTCAAAAAAGAAAAGCAATAGCAATCACCAGCCGGGGAAAGGTCGGATGATCTTCGTCCCCAGCCAACTAGTGAGCACATTGATATCCCTCTGGATGATAGCCGTCCAGAGCGGACTGTTAAGGTGGGGACGATTGCCTTTGCAAAGTTGGGTGAAAACCTTCACCAGCTGCTCAGGGAATTCAAAGACATCTTTGCCTTTGAAGTGGAGGAGATGCCAGGCATCAGCCCGGATCTCGCTGTCCACAAACTCGCCCTGGATCCTAAAAAGAAGCCCATCCGGTAAAAGAAAAGAAACCACGGCGAAGAAAGAAGTCAGGTGGCAGCTGCCGAAGTAAAAAAGTTGTTAGATGCCAAGTTCATTTGGCCTTGCAACTTCCCTGAGTGGGTAGCTAACGTTGTGTTAGTAAAAAAGCCGAATGGAACTTGGCGAATGTGTGTTGATAACACAGACCTCAACAAGGCATGTCCAAAGGATAGCTATCCACTGCCTAAGATCGACAGTCTAGTCGACTCAACAGCCGGACATGCCCTGATGAGTTTCATGGACGCCTATTCAGGTTTCCATCAGATCCCCCTGTGGAAAAAAGATCAAGAAAAAGACGGCATTCGTCACTTATCAGGGGTTGTTCTGTTATACAGTGATGCCATTTGGTTTGAAGAATGCGCTTGCTACCTTCCAACAAATGATTAATACGGTCTTCATTAATCAAATCGGAAGGAATGTAGAGGCGTACATTGACGATATGATAGTCAAATCCAAACAGCAGGCGGATAACCTTGCTGATCTCCGAGAAACATTCGCCACACTCAGGCGGCACAAGGTCATGCTTAACCCAAAAAAGTGTGTCTTTGGTGTTGAGTCTGGGAAGTTTCTCGGATTTTTGATTGACCAAAGGGGAATAGAGGCCAACCCTGAGAAAATACAGGCGGTAACCGACATGCAGTCGCCCCGTACTGTGAAGGAAGTGCAAAAGCTAACAGGTTGTCTGCCGGCCCTGGGGAGATTCCTCAGCCGTTCAGGCGACAAGTGTCTCTACTTTTTCCAGGCAATCAAAAAGAAGACAAACTTTGAATGGGGGGATGATGCAGAGGCGGCCTTTCAAAGGCTAAAAACTCATCTGCACTCTTTGCCGAGGCTTGTCAGCCCTTTGCCTAAAGAGAAGCTTTTCATGTACTTAGTTGTCTCTGATCATGCCCTCAGTGCTGTCCTCTTAGATGAAAGAGACGACATCCAGCTCCCGGTGTATTTCATAAGCCATGTTTTGAGAAACGCGGAGCTTCGGTACCCCATGGTTGAGAAATTCGGCCTTTCCCTTTACATGGCCATCAAGAAGCTTAAACCTTACATCTTGGCGCATGCGGTAGAGGTCTATACTAACCAACCGATCAAGCGGCCACTCACAACCTTGGAGTCTTCTGGACGAATGCTCAAATGGGCGATTGAAATGCAAGGATTAGAAATCACTTACGAACCAAGGAAGGCAATAAAGGGACAAGCATTCGCTGACTTTATTGTCGAAATGACAAGGCCGGTTGTTCCGGACAATACAGACCAGGTTTGGAAAGTGTATGTGGATGGGAGCTCCACTGTAAACGGCTGTGGCGCGGGGATTATCTGTCAATCTCCTGAAGGAGATAAGTATGAATACGCACTACGTTTCAAGTTTCAGGTCCTAATAATGAGGCCGAGTATGAGGCCTTGCTGGCCGGCATCCGGTATTGCAAGGCGGCAGGGGCGAAGAAGATATCCGCCTGCTCTGATTCTCAACTGGTTGTACTCCAGGTTAATGGAATGTACGAGGCCACTCATTCGGCCATGATAAAATATTTGCAGGCGGTCAAGAGTGAAGTTGGGTCACTTGAAGAATTTCATCTAACTCAGGTGCCCAGGTCTTCAAACAATCAGGCGGATGCTCTGTCCAAGTTGGCATCATCCGCCTCCTGTGAAACGCCTCGGTCAGTTTTCTGGGAGGTCATGGAAAAAAGAAGTATATCTAAGGAAGACCACATTGGAATTCTTGACCGGAGCTCAACCTGGATGGACAGCATCCGGGCCTATCTTGCAGACGGCACGCTCCCAGACTCACCACGGGAGGCGACTGTTCTAAAAAAACGAGCAGCTAACTTCAAGTTGCGACAAGGAGAGCTCTTCAGGGCTGGCTTTTTGAAACCCCTGTTGAAGTGTGTTACCCCTGAAAAGGGGAAGGAAGTCCTCGAAGAGTTTCATTCGGCATTCTGCGGCTCCCATATAGGCGGCAGATCCCTCGCGGCCAAGGCCAGGCGGCTTTACTTTTGGCCAACTCTGGAGTCGGATGCCATGGAAATGGTGAAAAAATGTGACAAGTGCCAAAAGTTTGGCAAGCTCATCCATCGTTCGGCTACAGTCCTGACGACCATCCACAGCCCAATACCCTTTGCCAAATGGGGCATGGACATTCTGGGGCCATATACAACTGCACCAGGCGGCAAGCGCTATATATTGGTGGCTGTGGATTACTTTACCAAGTGGGTAGAGGCTGAGGCAGTAAAAAACATCAAGACTAAAGACGTCATTTCCTTTATCTGGAGGAACATAATCACTCGTTTCGGGGTGCCCATGTCTATGGTTTTTGACAATGGTCCTCAATTTGAGACGCCTCAACTCAAGACTTGGCTCGGAGACCAGGGGGTCTCAAGCTTCTTCGCATCAGTCGGCCGGCCGCAAGCAAACGTCCAGGTCGAAGCCTTCAACAAGTTAATCTCAGACGAGATTAAAAAGAAAAGTGAGCGGGCTGGTGGCCTTTGGGCGGATGAATTACCACACGTCCTTTGGTCCATCAGAACGACTGCTAAAGGGGCAACGGGAGAAACCCCATTCCTAATGGTGTATGGTGCAGAAGTTGTTCTGCCCAATGAGCACTATGAGCCGACCCTTCAAATCATGTTGTATGATGAAGAGGCGAATTGGGAGGCCATGCGCCTAGCATTGGACTCACTTCCAGAGCGCAGGGGCAATGCTGCCTTGCGTCATTAGATATACCGTCTGAGAATGACTCGGGCATACAACAAAAGAGTACACAAGCGTCCTCTCAAAGTGGGGGACTTTGTGCTACGGAAAATGGAGGCAGTCGGTAGGGCGAACGAACAGGGAAAGCTAACCCCTAACTGGGAAGGCCCCTACCGAATATATGAGAAAGTAAGAGACGGCACCTACCGCCTGGAAGACCTAGACGGCAGGCAGCTGCCTAGAACTTGGAATGTAGACAACTTGAAAAAGTACTACTTCTAAGTACGAATGTAAAAACCTCAATTTTGTAAATCTCACGTATTGTTAATGAGAATATGCCTTCATTTCCCAACTTGTCTTTTTATTTAAGCTCTTTGTGTCGCTTGTATACAATACATACAGCCAATACGTTTGTAGAGCGTTTGTCTCAACCGCAGACGCTCCAATCATTTTGAAGGAACCGATTGTTTTAGAACAGTCGTTCTTACGAAATTCATCAAGTTTACACTTGACGAATATTTACGTAACCATGTAAGAAGCCTAAGGCCAGATAAAATCATGATGAGGCCCATGGCCGGATGTTAATAAACAAAAAGAGACCGAACGGTCACAGTCTGCTCCAACATGAGTTAGATAACCGGCGACGTCCATTTGGGCGAATTCGTCGAGGAGAAGCATCTCCCATTTGGGTGGCACATTGCTCTACAAATATATCAAGCTAAGGCAGCATTCACAATCGTTTGTTTTAATCGAAAGTGAAATCTAAAAAACCTGAATTTTCTATCTAGAGCAGTTCAGAAATGGTCACTGTTTCATAAGTAGAGGCTAAGCGAGGCATAAAGCCGGATGTGGCTGTTATTACTCAGGGGAAAAACAGGCGGAATATTTACAAGCTAAGTTAACTACTTGGCACTTATTGAGGCTATTGGCCGGATGACGCCTGATCCTTGCCTATGGGGCAAGACAGGCGGACAATTATTTTTAAGAGAAAATTGGTTAAGTTACAAACTTAGCATTTTATCTCAAAGACGCCTATGGCCGGAGGCGCTTGTTTTTGCTTATGGGGCAGAACAGGCGGAGGTTTACCCTTAGCAAATTAGCTAAGTTGGAAATTTGAGTTAGTTCGAGCCAAAGGCCGAATGAACACTTATGTTTGCCAATTCTGGATGGACGTCTACCGCGTGGTTTGGGGCAATCACCATAGTGATTGATTGACTTAGAAACCATGCATACTCTTCTAAGTATCAAAAATTTCTAAGTCAATCAATCCAATAAACCGAAACCACTCGACATCCGTCCAGGGGCAAGAACATTCGCATGGTATACAGGTTATAATACTTAGCCAAAAACATGCAATGAAAAATAAAAATTCAAGCAGTTCAAAGGACAGAATATGGATAACTTCAGCCAAATGGACGAATGATTCAAATTAAAAAAGACCAATCGCCAACTGACGATTGGTTAAGATTGTCATCTGGCAAAGCCAGAAAGATTGTCAAATTACCCGACCCCTTGGTCGGCAAAGATACAAATACTCGGCACGCAGGCCGGAAAAGAAAAGTACATGGCCATTCTGCCGCAGAAAAGCATAAAAGCTTAAGTGATCAGGGGAGAGCCTCTTTAGTGGCACCAGGCCTGTCGTCCTTCGGCTGCTCTTCATCCTTTTTCTCTTGCTCCTCCGCCTGATCCTCCTCCTTTCCACCAGAGGACGGCTCCCAGAAGAGTCGGACCCAGAACTTTCCTCGGCCTCAGCATTCTCAGCCTCTTCAATAAGGCGAGCGTCAAATGCTTTGCTGGCTTTGTCAAATTTGGATTTCCAAATCTGATAGTCCGAGTCCGGCTGTACAGCCGCCCAAGTGTCCCGCATGATGGCTTCATAATCGCTCATCATTTTCTTAACAAGAGCCTCTCTCTCTTGATCAGCCACGGACTCAAACTTGGACTTCAGCTGATGCTCCTGGTTGCTGAGGCGCTGCTCAAGGCGGCCCACCTTCTGCTTGGCTCTCTCGGCCTCTTCTTTGGCATCTTGAAGAGGCTCGATCTTCTCCTTAAGAGTTTTAATCTCTTTCTTAAGGGAAGGGATGCGTAGGCGGGCCGAGTCCAGGTCCTTCTTCACCTGCATATTGGCTTCCGCCTGCGAATACATCATATCAAGCGTCAGATACTCATTCTGAGCAATATCAAATTGAGCCTGATCCAAGGCGGACTCGGCCCGAGCTTTAGCGACTATTACCTCTTTGGATTTCTCCTTGAGGGGTTGCCTGAGCCCTTGGACGCGCAGCATGGCCTGCAAAAGAGCCGAATGGTTAAAACCAGGAGGAAAAAGAAATAATACTTAGCAAAAAAAATAAATAAAAAAATAAATAAATTTTTGAGCTAAGACTCATACCTCGCAAAGGTTCCCCAAGATGCCATCCAAGTCAAGGGTGCCGACTCCTCTGACAGACGCCTTGTCGTCAGGATAAACCGCCCTCAGCATGGACTTGGCCATCTGGACTACAGTCGACCTCTGCACAGGAACTGAGAAGGAGACAAAGTTAGAAAAATAACTCAAGTACATATAAATGGAAGAACAATACAGGCGAATGGATTTTACCGTCGTCCTTCTTTTCCTCTTCTCTCCCCAGGCTCCTCTTCTCTCCTGCTGAGCCGACAGTAGTGGTGGGTTGCTTAAAGCCACCCTTAGATGTCCTCTGGGCATCCGGTTTGCTGATCTCCTTTTCAGCTTCCAGAGAAGAGGCGTCTGGGCCCTTCTTGGGCTTATGAGCAATGTGCTTCCGGCCGCCCTTGCCGGATGCGCTCACATCACCCACCCTGGTGTTTTGGATTTTAGGGTCAGATTGTTTTGAAGGAGATTTGGAAGGCGCACCCTACATCAACACAAGATAAACGCAAGTTAGAAATCATTCGGGCAAATTTAATATTGGTCAGAAATGAAAGTATAACAATTTTCTACCTTAGAGGTGCCGCCAGTTTTCTGCTCGTCCACTTTGGTGTGAGTGGTTACTTCTGCCCTGTTTAGGACATTCGAACTGTATCGAGTAGCAGATAAAGCCGGCTTCCTTGTGGCCGAGAGCTTTTCCATTGCTTTGTCTGCAAAAATGAACAAGTGATTAGCGTCATTAAACAAGTACTGAAAAGCAAAAGTAAATTGCATATAAAACAGACGGCCGACTACCACTCGGCATCTCAGAACTTAGCCCACAGGCGGCTAAGAATGTCCCTTCTTCAAACCACTTGTACAAAGGGAGATAGCATTGAGGGGTGACCTCCTTGTCCCCCTCATCATTCGTCCACACGAACACGGTAAACAACCCCGCGTCCATGATCTCCTCCTTTGCCCGCCTGGGAACTGGCGGCAATGCGCTCCTGCCTGCTAGGAGAGTTGGATCCTTATTCCACCTGTTATACTTTTGGTTCAGGCGGCTGTCGGTAGACTTGACTATGTAAAACTTAGTCCTCTAGTCTTTCCACTTGTTCTCTTTGCCAACATCCATCATGTACCCCTTGCAAGTGGTCAAGGTGTACCAGCCTTCACCGCCTCTAGCAGGCGCCCTGCTCAGATAGTGCATTTGGGCGAACGCTTCAAAGCTCGCCTCCACCTGCAGCATCTCATAGGCGGAAACGTACCCCAGAATATTGATCTAGGAGTTGGGTACAAGTTGCCAGATACCTAGTTGGTATTCGTCCAAAATCCTCTCCACGACCGGATAGAGAGGGAAGCGGAGGCCAGCCTGGAAGGCCACTTCATAGCAGCTGAATGCTTTGTCTTGATAGCTGGCCAGGCTCCGCCAGAATATGGTGTCGCCCTCGTTATGGACCGACAAAGTGTAGCCATAGCCTAGGACGACCTTGCGCCTAAAATTGGCAAGGCCGGATGCTATGGCGCTCTGCCTGCCTGGCGAAACATGCTGATAGTAGGGGGCTCTCTCCAAGCGCCTGGAAGCACTCGGCTCGGCCCAGCTTTCCCCCCTATCCACTGCCAGGGACTCTTTGGCGGAATCTATGTTTGATCTAGCCTCCTCTGAAGTTACGGAGGCATTCTCTGTAGAAGATGACGAGGCCGACTCGTCACCAGAGCTCTCATCAGAACTAGGGGACCGCTGACTGGTGCCAGCGGGGTCCTCCCCTAGACTCTCTTCCGGCGCCTGTCCAGAAGGCCAGGGTTGATATTCTTCATCCGCCTCCCCCAGGATTCCATCACTGGGAGTTCCACTAGATGTGGGCGAATGGTAATAAGTGGGGGTAGGAGGAAGATAGGAAGGGCTGTCAGGGTGTTCCGACAGCTCACTTCGAGGCACTCTTATTGAGCCGTCTGAAAAAACAGTCGACCCATCCGAATGGTAGAAAACTCCTTTGGAGCTACACTGCCTTGATGTTCTTCTGATTCTGGCCATAGTGTCCTGTACAGACACGGAAACGGTCGGATTCGGAGAAGTTCGCAAAGCAGGGTCTTTGGCCAAGCATTCGGCACTGCTAGTTCTAGATTCAACCGTCCCCGGTGACCGGCTGATCATTATCCTACGCCGTGTTGCATGCAATTGGGGAGCCATTTTTTCGAAAACAAAGAAAAAATGAAGAGTAAAAAGAAAATACAGGCGTTACCTTTAGAAGAAGGGAGAAAGACGCCTGGTTGACTAAAGAACGGTCGGACTGGTAGCCGACTGTCGGATGCTTGAAAAACGCTTAGGGAATTTTGAGATTCTTTAAGTCAAAAAGTCCAAGATTCTCCAGAGATTCGCCAAGGTGTGAATCCAAGAGGGGGGGTCAAACCTCACTATTTATAGGGGGGTAAAACCCTAATTTTTTCCCTCCAGTAAATTTTCGAATCTGACCACTCAGATACTGACACCTGTCACAGGAGTCACGTGCAATGCACGTGACCCCTGTGAGAGGCAAATGATTTGGGTATTTTATACCCGGCCAGGTGGCCCAATCAGAAAGTGCAACGTGTCCTCCGTATAGGTGCCATTTGGACCTATGGAATGATGGCACGTTGAGGGTGGACTCTTCTCCGTCCTACGTGGACTGAAGGTCCAGCAGGGACCATTTAGGTGGCGACACGTGTCACACAAAAAGTGCTTCAAAATCCATTGGGCACAGTGACACGTGTCACTCAGGCATTGGCCCTGGGATGGCGGCCTTCTAAGGCCCAAATCCCGAGGCGCCGCAAAACGGCGTGACCTAATTACTAGGCCACCAGATCCTAGGAAGGCATACTTTTCAAAAGGACCCTATAAATAGGGACATTATGTCATTTATGACAGGGAGAGAATTTTTGACACGCAATACGAGAAAATACTTCACTTATCTCACTTTACCTGAGCTTGGAATCCAAGCAGATAACTTTACTTCCGCACGTTTTATTTCCGAACGTTTGCTGACTTAATCTTCGGAGGCGGACCCCCAACCATCTGGAGGTCCATTTGCTTTGCAGGTACAGGCGTCCTCAGTTGAATCCAGTTTCAGTGTTGTAACTCTCCCGAGGGACAAAAAACCCCGAAACAACACGTGTCACCTCAGGATGGCCCAAAGTGGACCAATCCTTGCTTGACACGTGTCACTTCAGAAATAAAAGAAAAATGGAGGCCTTCAGGCCCAAATCCCGAGGACGCCGTAAAACGGCGCAGCCCACCAATGATTAGGGTTCCGTAACCTAATCAGGGGCACAATTTCCAAAGACCCTATAAATAGGGAGATGTCCCTCATTTTGAGGACACGTTTTGATCATTTATTACACATTTTACTCTTTGATAGAGATATCTTGAGCTTGGAATCCGAGCAGATCCCTACCTAAATTTCCGCACCTTTTTTCCTCCCTTCAAGATTCTAACTTGTGCGTCGTAGGCGGAGCACCACCCAACCGGTGTCTCCGTTTGTTTTGCAGGTACAGGTCATCCCGGATCAGTCTTCGTGTCGTAACTCTCCCGAGAGACAAAAACACCCAAAACAACTAGTATCTACGATTAGGACTAATCGAAATATTAAGGTACAAAAATACTCAACGGTACGCAGACCGTATTTAGATTTACAAAAATTCATCACGGATCGTAGTCCGGATTTTCTATTTTAATCGTGCCCCGCTAGTTGTCATTTCATAAAACCTTTGAGAGAATATACATTTCATTCATCCATTCATTGTTTGTGAATGGCCCATGCATTTTACAACGATAAACAAGTAACAATGCATAAACATGCGTGAATTAGTAATTAATCTAGGTGGTTAATCCAATTAACACGTCGAATTAAAACTAGTCAAAGTTGTTTTAACCGGTTATGTAAATAAGCACAATTAACATTTGAAGCTCCCACTAAATTCCGCATCCAACTTAATTAATCCAATTAATTAAGCCGGTATTTCCCAAAATTTGTTAATAAATTTTTCCAATGCCGCTCAAAACCGAGGCCTAGCCTCCAAAATTTATTAAAATAATTAAAATAAATTAGATTAATAAAATAATTAAAACGACAATTTTTAAGCAAAAATACATAGTCCTAAGTGTCTAAGTGCCTAGCACTAAAACATGGATTGCTCACATTTCGCACACCGTTTGATGCTCAACGAACGTGGGAGTAGGCCCGGTGTCGCCAAGCGTTACACCGCCTACATCACCGAACTTTCACACATCAATAACGTGGCCCTTAATGACCATGTTGAACGAATTCATTACACTAAATTGCTTCGCTAGCAACGTCTACGCATACCCCTAATTACACGATGCATGCACAAAGTCCCAAGCAATGCACAATGTGCTTGTGCTTGCACTAGCCGCGGCCAACCACGCAAGGCAGCACGCACTAGCGCGCACAGCACCTTGCTTCTGCTGCGACGTGCTGCTGGCGCGCCATGCTGCTGGCGCGCCATGCTGCTGGCGCGCCATGCTGCTGGCAGCAAGCAGCAGCCACGCATCGGCTCGTATGCAAGCTTGGGGCTAGCCAAGTGATGTGTTGCCTCGTTTTTTGTGCCACAGCCTCGGTATTTGGATCCCAATTTTGCATGACATAATTATTAATTCTAAATTAATATTAGAACTAATTCATTTGAGCAAAAAAAAATTTAAACAAGTCTAACTTAAACAAAATTTTTAAAGTGTATGTAACCAAAATAATTCCCAAGAACCATTCTTTAATTAAATTGGTTTATCTTGGTGCAACAAAAATAATAAGGGCAACACAAATAATTCCCAATTTTACAGAGCACCTAACAGCAGGCGTTGCAGCAGCTCAGGTAAGAGTAAAGATTACAATCACATCAAGGAATTACCTTGTAAACCTGCAACAGATGGAATACTCAATAAAAAGCTCAGGATAATAAGCGTATCCGCCTAAACAAGTTATATCCAAGTAATCAAGAGTCGAATGCACAGCAGCAGCAGTAAATGAAGCCGCACAACAACTGTTATAGCAGCATCATAGCTGTGCATAAAATCATTCTCCAATTTGAATATCCATCTGCCACAATAGTAAGATTTTTCGGTAGGAGAGTCAAAACTTTCAGCGAGGTAATTGAAAATTCTAGTCAGAAAAACCAAGATTTTTTCATCATGGTAGTTTGATTCTCGCACAGAAAAAGTACAACTTTGAATTCTGCAGCCAGATTATTCAGTCGAGATATTGGAATTTTATGGAGGGATACTCAGATGTTTTGATAAGAACATAAAATCTTCATCGGAGCAATTATGATTTTTTCAGTATATAAATCAAAATTCCCAAAAGGATAAACTTGATCCTTAGCGAGAAAATCAGAACTTTCAGTAGAAAATTCAATATTCTCAGTAAGACAATAAGATTTTCCAGAAGAAAAATCAAAATCTCAGCAAGAAGCAGCCAGATTTTCCAACATTTAATAAGAATTTCAGCAAGCTAAGTTAGTAATCTGCTCAGAAGAGGATTTGAAATTTTTGCAAGGAAACAAAGTTCCACAGCAAGAAGAATCAGATTTTTCAGCAAGTTAGCCGGATTTTCTAAGCAGATAAATGAAAATTTTCAGCAGAGTAACTTGGTGTCTCAACTGGAAAGTTAAAATCTTCAGCAAGCCAATTAGACTTTTCAGCAAAAAACTAAAGTTTTCAGCAAGGTAGTCAAAATTTTTCAAGTACGCCAAGCCATCTAACTCAGCACTAGCAAAAAGAGAGTAATGCACCTCCAGGCTGCTACAAATCATAAGTCCCCTTTAAGTCTTAGAACCGTTGTAGCATCTCTAAGACATGGGGGGCTAGATGTAGGGGAGCAACTTAGCAGGGCTCCATCTTTTGGGGATTTTGTTATGTGGAATGACTCCCTCCGAGTCATATCACTAACAAATCAAGTTTTACAACAATCAATTATGTTCCAAAACACTACTTCTGCTCCGAAAAAGAATGACTTAAGCTACACAAAACTGCTTCTTCCCTTTTAAAGTTCCTTCAAAGAGGAGCTCATTGACTTCTCTATAATTTATTTATTTACACTAATGCTCTTTTATGCCAAATATCTGTGTATAACAGACATAAAGGATTACTGGGTGACATAGTGCAGAAAATAGAACCAAGTCAAGTGACAACAGATAGGGAACCCCTACACATCAAAGTGAGAAACATGATATCAATTCTTACTCATCAAAGTGGGGATCCAATGAATTTACAGCTCAATGTAAGGCTAAAAATGAAGAAAGCATTCAAGCCTTCGTCTTAACCAAGTCCAGCATGAGCATGTCAAAATTCAGCCAAGACATGGTCTTAACCATGTCACACTAAAAGCAGCAGCCAAGACTTGGTCTTAATCAGGTTCAGCTGATTGAAGTCTACAACAACAAGCAGCAACAATTCCTCACTGTTCTCTCTTCTGTAAAGGGGACGACATGTATTTTCTAGAGCTGTCAACAGTGTCGTGTCGTGTCATGTTCGTAGCTATGTTTAAAATTAACCCGATTTTTCATGTATGGGTCATGTCCAGCTATCTTGTCTTGTTAGTTTTGTCAGCTCTAGTTTAAAGTTCGCTCCCTAAACTAAGTGTGAGCAGGAAGATAGCTATTCGTTCCACATCGCAAAGAATCAATGAGGGGTACCAAGGATCTTTTAGGTACATCTCTTTGACACTCTTGCAGGAAAAAAAGGATATAGTTGAATTGCACCAAGGCACTCTTGCTTCTGCTCCACTCGATTCCTCAGCACGTCAGCCAAAACAGGCTGAAGGAAGACCATTGCCTAAGCCCCTAAAGAAATTAAGTAAGGAGCACAAGAAAAAGGTCACAACCAAAACAAGTTGAAAGAAGACCATTGCATAAGCCCTTACATAAGTTAAGTAAGGAGCATACGCAAAAAGTCATGGCCAAGACAAAATTCCTCGTGATATTTTCAGCATTCAGCGGGGAATGATCAAAATTCCTCGCCTAAGCTCAGCTCGTAATTTTTTCGGCGTTCAGCGGGGAGTGATAAAAATTCCTCGCCTAAGCTTAGCTCGTAATTTTTCAACATTCAGCGGGGAGTGATAAAAATTCCTTGCCTAAGTTCAGCTCGTGATTTTTTCAGCATGTAGCGGGGAATGATCAAAATTCCTCTCCTAAGCTCATCTCGTAATTTTTTAGCATTCAGCAGGGAGTGATAAAAATTCCACGCCTAAGCTCAGCTCGTGATTTTTTAAGCATTCAGCGGGGAATGATCAAAATTCCTCTCCTAAGCTTAGCTCATAATTTTTTCAATATTCAGCGGGGAGTGAAGATATTCCTCGCCAAAGCTTAGCTCGTAATTTTTCAGCATTCAGCGGGGAGTGATAAAAATTCCTCGCCTAAGCTTAGCTTGTATTTTTTTAGCATTCACTAAGGAGTAATAAATATTCCTCGCCTAAGTTCAGCTCGTAATTTTTCAACGTGTAGCGAAGAGTGATCAAAGTTCCTTGCTGAAGCTCATAATTTCTCAAGCTTCAGCGGAAGTAATTGAAATTCCTTGCTCAAGCTCCTAATTTCTCAAGATTCAGCGGAAGTAATCGAAATTCCTTGCTCGAGCTCATAATTTTTCAATCTTTAGCGGGAGTAATCGAAATTCCTCGCTTAAGCTCGTAATTTCTCAAACTTCTGTGAGAGTAATCAAAGCTTCTTGATTCAACCCGTAACTTCTCGGTTTTCAACCGGAGTAACAGAAATTCCTTGCTTAAGCTGGTAATTACAGTTCTTTGTGTAAACAACGACAACTTTATCATTTGGCAACACATCTCTATAAGTCTTAGAACCGCGAAAACACTCCTAAGACTTGGGGGGGCTAGTTGTATGGAAGGACCTTCGTCAAACGACCTATTGAGTAATTACCGATAAGGTTACAACCTCAAAACAAGTTGCATGAGAAACCTCATAGCACCACTTGGTGGGCTAGTTGTACGGGATAGCTCCTGCTGAGCTATTCCTTCGCTTCCGGCCTCACTCAAGGGGCGGAGGACGACAAAGAAAATTGGCATGAGTCACCTCATACCATCTCTAGGGGGCTAATTGTATATGGTAGTTCCTGCTGAACAATTTTCGGCTCTCCACCCCTCTAGGCATGGCGCACCTCGAGTACCATTTGAGCCCATTGAGTCTGCTCCAGGCTCCCGGCTGTCAGCTCGACCAAGGTAAGTCGGCTCCAAGCTCTTGGCTCCCGGCTGCTAGCTCAACCAGGGTAAGTGAGCTCCAGGCTCCTGATTTCCAGCCCGACCAAGGTGAGCCAGCTCGACTAGGATGAGTCAGCTCTAGGCTCCTGGATGCCATCTCGACTAGGATGAGTCAGCTCCAAGCTCCTAGTTGCCAGCCCGACCAGGGTGAGTCGGCTCCAGGCTCCTTGCTGCCAGCCCGACCAGAGTAAGTCAGTCACAGGCTCCCGGCTGCCAGCCCGACATAGTAAGTCGGCCACAGGCTGACCACTAAAATTACGGTTATCATACACTATTAATACACCCACATATGCCACATAAAGGGGGTTGATCAATCTCTCTCTCTATCTCTAAGCATATTAAGCTTTATTCTCTCCTAAAAGGCAAACATTTACTTAGCCATCGGAGGGGGTTTCCTCAAAACCACCCCCGAGGGCATATTACGTTCTCTCTCTTGAAGGACCTCGAGTGGTGCTGACGGAGTTTCTCGAGGTTCAGCCAGAGGTCCCAACAGGCACTCTGAGACCCCAGCAGGCAGCCCGAGACTCCAGCAATGCAGTTAGTGGTTTGGATATTCCCATCGAAGTACACCTGAAACATGTACTATTTCTTCCTCATAACATATCAATTCACTAATTTATTCCTAAGTGTAGACACCCATTAGTGTCTCCACAAAACCAAACCCAGTGATGGGTACCTTTCACGTCGAATCATAATCGAATAAAGTGAAAGTGTGGAAAGTCTAGTGTTGCGTTTAGTTTTTATTTCTTTTTTTTCTCCCTGTTTTTGAAAACCTATTATAAGAAAACATCCAATCCAGTTTGTTTCTTTCCATAGCAAGGGTTCCACAATAGTGTAGTTAGGTTAGGTTCGAAAAGAGCTTTCCAACGATAAATTATAAGCCCAATTCCGATGAATAATGAGTAAGTTATGGCCAAATTACTAAACTGTGCCCAGTTTGATATTTATATGTGTAGACACCCATTTGTGTCTCCCCAAAACCAAACCCAGTGATGAGTGCCTTTCACGTCGAATCATAATCGAATGAAACGAAAGTGTGGAAAGGTCTAGTGTTGCGGAAAGTTTTATTTCTTTTCTTTTCTTTTCTCTTCTCCCTGTTTTTGAAAACTTTATTTTAAGAAAACAGCCAATCCAGTTTGGTTGGTCCATGATATGGGTCCAATAGTGGTGTAGTTGGATGGGGCTTGCATAGACCTTTCCAACGATATATTATAAGCCCAATTCAGATGAATATTGAGGAAGTTATGGCCAATTTACTAAACTAGGCCCGGTTTGAGCTTTAAGTACGGCCCAATGATCTAGGGGAGGGCCTAATATGATTTATCATTCCTAATGTAATTAGGAATGGTTTTGGTCTTCTAGAACATTCTAGAAGGTCTTATCATTCTTAATTCAATTAGGATTCTTTAGAGTTTTAATTAGATCAAATAGCATTTTCGACTGAAATTATATTATTTTATCTTCCAATACAGTAAAATTATCAGATTTTCGAAAACGCATTGAAATCCAAATTGGCGTCCAACCCCTGGCCTTGGCGCCTCGAATCAGGAATGGCACCAGACGCCAGCCATTGGCGCCTGGCGCTAGCTACTAGTCTTGGCACCAATGAGCCAGGGCTGGCGCCAAGGTGGTTTTGCGATCTTCAGACTCTGTTTTGATAAATTATTTGTTTTGGATGATTTTCTCTATAAATATCGTATCAAAAACTCCGGTTTCATTCATCAACAATCACTTTATGAATTGCCAATAATCAACTCTCTTCATTCACAAAATTGCCAATAATAATCTTGTTAGGTTAATTGTGATTATAATTTCAAGTGATCGCCAATAATAGATTTGTTTGTGCATTAATATTCAACCAACATAGATTAAACAAGTTTAGGGTTAATCCCATTGATTGTATGTTAGTCAGAAAGCGCACATGAATACGAGCAGAATAAAGTAGAGGCCTATTATTAGGGCAGGTTCGATCCCTTTTAGGTTGGATTTGTACCATCATCCCCGAACCCTTATTTGGTTCATGACCTTATGGAGTTGACGATCTCTTGGATCGTTAAGGGGTGTAACCTTCATTCTATGAACGGTTTACAAGTTCCTTAAAACCTTGTTGGCGACTCTTTTGCTCTATCTTCTTCCCTTTTGGACGCGACCGTACTTTAGTGTATGATCACAGTGGGGTTCAAGCTAGTGGGATTTTTAAGGGCTTGAAATTATTCCCTACAGTTTTTTGGCGACTCCACTGGGGACGATTTCTATTTTAATTCCTGAATTTGTTTCGGCAATGATTTAGAATGAGTGGATGAGACTCGAAAAGTTCTAAGTATTTCATGTGCGTAATTTTGATTAACATTATTTTCATGTGCATAAAAAGGTTCTCATTGGAAAGACCATACGTAATGAGTTAAAAACATAGGATTTTACACGTAGTAAATTTGAGAAATGTCTTTCACAACTAGGACTGAAATAACACCGCGCAAAACTGGATGATTTTATTAAGCACAGAAAGCTGCTGAGGCATGTGGGAAGTAGCGTCAGGGGCAAGAGCTTGGCGCCAAAATTTTAGCCGTAGCACCAGACGCTAGTATTGGTGCCAGGCGCTACAGTTAAAAGTTGGCTCCAGTCTCTGTTTGCTGGCGCCAATTTCCCCCAATACCGAGCTAGAAATATGCGTTCTAATTTCGACCGGTTTTTCGTATTGTTTGCTCGATCCTACTTCCTGATTGAATTTTTTCTCACTTTTCTAAAACCTATATGTGTTCTACATATGGACATAACCCTCTGGGAATTCATGCTTTATCTACCCGATTGAACGCTCCAGGCAACAAAGGGTACATCTGAGAGGTTGAATTCACCAAACCATGGAAGCGAGTTTTTTCGAAAAACTCGCGGTGTTCTATCCACACGCGTTAACCCTTCACGGTTAGGCTTCTACGCGGTGCATCTGGACAATTAACCATGGACCCTATTTAACTAAACCATATCCCGAACTCTAGAGAACTAGAGCCATGGTTAGGTTGCGAACTCACTGCATCATATTGTGCCTACTTGACTAATTGTGCATTATTTGTTGTGCATATATATTCTATGTTCCTCTTAACCGTTTGTTGATTTGTGTTGAGATTATAATTAATGACTTAAAGAACTTTGCCTAATTAATTAATTAATTAATTAATTTGAGTCAATAAAGTTTCTTTTTAATCGGAATTGACCTAGTACGACTTTAGGCATACCCCAGTTGACTAATAATATTGAAAACAGTCATGGACCGAAGCCCCAATATTGGTGCCAAAGTCTAAGCTGTAGCGCCACATTATAGTGTGTAGCGCCAGACGTTCACTAAAAAGTCTGGCGCCAATCACCATATTGTGACGCTAGTCCTGTCGCTTGGCCGACAGTTCGGATTATTTGTCGAGTCATCACGTAGGGTCTAATTAACCAGTTTGCTAATTAGTTCGGTTAATTTCCGCTGTCAATAAAACCTTGTCGAGTCATTAATCGAGTCTTGGTCACATAGTCTAGCCACATGGTCATGACACGAGTGTTAACGCACCATCTACACTCACTAGTCTTACCACACACTTTGAGTACGCATCACCATGGCCATGTCTTAGGTTCATGCATGAGTTGGTCTTTTCCGTCATTTGAGTTGGGGTACATTCTACTCCTAATTCTTCATATCCCTCCATCTCCATCTAAATCTTTCTTCACATTCTTTCATCTTTCTTCACCTCCTCCATCCATTGCATGTTGAATAAAGTTAGAGTCAAATAATTAACAATAAGTATCCCCAAATTCCTTTCCCACAGTACTTGGTCGAGGAGAGAAGGGAGATTAATCAAGGACAACCTCTTTATTCAAGTTTTGCTTTTTGATAAACCGATTCTTCAAAAGAGGAAGGCTAAAAAGATAATGGCAACTCAAGAAGAAGTCAATGAGCTTAGGAACCAATTAGTAACCATGACTGAAACACTGAAGCTACTTACCCTTAAGGTCGATGATCCCATGAAGCAATAACGGATGGATCTCATGCAAGAGAGTCTAAGCAAGCTATCTAGTGACTATAAATTTCAGGGCATGAGTTCGCAAGGGATCTCGCTGGACAAAGAACTTCTTCCGCATAAGTTCAACGCCACTGACATCCGTAAATTCAAGGCAACAGATTACCCTTACTTCCATCTAAGAGCTTTTTAAACTATAATGACCATTAAGGGTATCGATAAGAAGGTTTTCCCCTCTTTGTTCCCACTATCTCTTGAAACCGTTTGCCAACAATGGTTCTTCTCCCTTGACAAGGAAAAAACCTCTACCTGGGAATCGATAGTAAACGCTTTAATTGATAGGTACAAGTGCAATATCCAAGTTGAAACCAATCATAGACAACTTGAGATGCTAAGACAAAAAGAAAATGAAGGCTTTACTTCTTTCTTTAATAAGTGGAGGGAAACTTCCGCTAAGATGATTGAAGTCCCCACCGAAAAGGAATTTGTGAGGATGTTTATCAAGAATCTCCAAGAAAATTATTCGCAACACCTAAAATATCAACACAATTTGAATACTTTCAAGGTCGTTTATGACATCGGAATTGAAATCGAAGATGACCTGGCAAAGCAAAAAGCTACGAACAATAGTAACCACGGTGTCTGGAAAGGAAAGAAGAACGACAATCCTTCTTCTTCCGAAAACGCCCACTCTAGTAACAATGTCAGTACCTTTGATCTCAGTGAAGTTTTAGCCATAGATAACCAAGGATCTAAGAAGCAACTAAGGAAAGACTTCACCCCCATTGGGATAAGTTACGATACTGCCTTCGATCGACTCCATGCCAAAGGACTTATTACTCCCATTGGACCTATTCAAGATCCCGCACCTGAAAAGAGATTGCCTAGTTGGAATCCAGACGAACACTGCAAGTACCATCAAGGTAGGGGTCATACTACTGAGAGTTGTTGGAAGCTAAAGGAGGCTATCCAACATTTGTTTGATAATAACAAGCTTCCCATGCCTCCAGTTAACAAGAAGAGCGAGTGATGATAAAGCAAACAACACAAGACAAGAGGCGAGCTTCAACGACAAGATTTCATGGCCTCTTTTTCTATTTTCATCTTTTCTTTCCCCAATAAGTCTAGCATAGGCACATTTTTTTTTCCTTTAGATTAATTTTGTAGATTTTTCCTTTTTCCCTTAATAAAATGAGCATTTAATTCCTTGTATATGATCATTTCATTACATTGCATTCAAAAAAAATTAAAAAAATAAAAAAATAATCCATGTCGAACTAAGCACAAGGTATACCAATGATTTGAGGCACCCCTTCCAGCCACGTCATATCTCCTTTCGTCTTTAAATTTACACATCCTTTCTTCATAAACCACTTTGAGCCTCGTCTAACGATAGACCCTTCTTTTTTCAACCTACATCTACCTAACCTTGGGATGGGATGGCGTGCAACTTATGCAATTCTAAAGAGAGCTTGAGCAAATTCAAAAGAAAGCAATAGCAAAAAATAAGCAATAATAAAAAAAAAAACAAAACAAGTGTACAAAAGGGTAAGTGTTCCAATGTCTTTGATATGAAAATATCTTCGATAAGAACATGTCTCAGATTACGTCTCTTATCGAGTGCTCGGTACCGTGCCTGAGAAACATGAATGGCAAGTGAGTGATAGACCGCATGATCGGGATTGCCCACACTTATAAAAATAAATAAATGCTAAAGCAAAAAGAGCTAAAAAAAAAAGTAGAAAACCTCAAGCATAAAAATACAAATATTCAAAAGCGAGGTTGCACACCTTGGGGGCTTATCTAGGGTCTTGAGCCTTTATCCCCTTCTTCTTCAGCCTTTAGCCTAACCACGTTACAACCCTTAAAAAGTCCTTTTTGAGGTATACACACTTGTGCGAGGTTTGGCTAGAGCTACGTTCGGCCTGATTCCTAACGGATACGTAGGCAACCTCACATCGAGGTGCGGCCGTAATAAACATGCATTCATATTCACATTCACACACTTGCACCATGATCATATCAAGGGATCTCCAATGCTCATCCCTATTCATCTAGAGCTAGACTTGGGGGCTTGATCCCTACATTATTAGCTTACCTAGCCTAAGAGTTACCACCATTTGACTCTTTTCAATATATTTTTCCACACATTTAGCTCTTGCGGCGAAGCTTTAGTGTCACCATCACACACTGCACACATACATGACCAAATATATTTCCCTTAGGAACCCTTTGTCATGAAATCTTAACACTGAAGCATGCTTCGTCAAAATCAATCATTATCATCATTGCATCACAAAGTATGAAGTGCTTAGCCTCCGTGCCTAAGATACCCAAATACTTTCATCATTGAGTCAACCATTGAGACAGCCTAGGATGAATTAATCCTTGAACCTTGAGAGATAGTATCGAACAACATTTGACTAAGCTCATTCAACATGTATCTTCAAACTTTTGATTTTCTTTTTCGCGTCTTTCTTTTTCGGGAGAAAGTCGGTACTCTCCACAAAATTGACGGAAATTTTTTGCTTTTTGCATTTTCGAGTCGCACGATCACATTACAATACACACACGAGTCGTGTACACATTGAGTCATGTCGTGCCATATCACTTTGATTTGAGTCTAACACATGTGTCATTAAACTTTGAGTCGAGTCAACCTCGAGTCAGTCAATCACATGAATCAAGTTACACCTTGAGTCGTGTCAAGTCAATGAGTCAAGGAACGTTAAGCCTTAGGTCAACCCTAAGATGATTAAAAAGATTGGCAAAGTTCTATGGTCAAAATAAATACAGGTGCAGCAGAACAGGGAAGACCCTATCGCAGCGTTCGCGACAAACAAAGCAAGAAATAAAACGGAAAATTGAATTTAAAGAAGAATCCGTGCTGGCGCCAGTCCCTAGGCATTGGCGTCACTTTTTGTGCTTGGCGCCAGACGCCAATTCCAGCGCCTGGCGCTAATGCCATATGTTTGGCGCTGATTGATTTTCAGCGACGCCAAAGCAGCCAGCCACCTGTTGGGGTTGTGCTAGTTTTCTGCAATGTATTTTGGGTTCCTTGGTACGCCAGTTAGCCCCTATAAGCAATTTGACATGATTAGTAGTCGGCTCGATTAGAATCGTAGTAAGTGATTGACCTGATGGAAGATCGTCTCACTTAGCTTAAAGCGCCTAGGCATTGGCACAAAAGCAGAAAAGGCACCGACGTATAGGTTCAAAGCAACGAAAGCGCCGACGTACAGGCATAGCGGAAGCAAATTTCGAGCGAGCTTTAAAGATCGACAAGTGTTGGTCTTCGGTAATTTTCTTTGGAATATTATCGCAACATTTGAGGATGACTTCAAGTAAGGTTATTTTCGACAGCGTTTGCTAAGATTGTGGAAGTTATCACCAAAGATTTGAGAAGATAGCACGAGATGGGCGGTCTTCGACGGCATTCGCTAAGATTCTGGAGGTTGTCACCAAAGATTTGAGAAGATAACACGAGATGGGAGGTCTTCGCCGGCATTCGCTAAGATTGTGGAGGTTGTCACCAAAGATTTGAGAAGGTAGCACAAGATGGGCGGTCTTCGACGGCATTCGCTAAGATTGTGGAGGATGTCACCCGAGATTTGAGAAGATAGCACGAGATGGGCAGTCTTCGACGACTTTTGCTATGATTGGAAAGGTTGTCACTATGATTCAAGAAAAGGCTCAAGATGTAGCAACGTTGATCGACGGCGTTCCCTAGATTATGGAAGATCGTCAAAACAAACAGCAAGATGGCGTTCCCTAGATTTTGGAGGGTTGTCACAAAAAAAAAACTAAGGATTGTTTCAAGTGAAGCAATCTTCGATAGTATTCCCTTGGACGTGGAATGTTATCAATGCGGATGAGGATTGTTTCAAGAGAAATAATCTTCGATGATGTTCCCTAGGATGTGGAATATTATCATTGCGGAGGAAGGTAGTTTCAGGCGAAGCAATCTTCTAATTTGGAAGCAGTTACAAGGCATAGCGGTTTTCAAGCGGGATGGCATTCTCTGGCTTGCAGGAGGTCGTCAAAACAACAGCAACAGCAACAGCAACAATCAGTTACTTTCAGAGACGTGTGCTCGATGGTGAAAGATACGCGTTTCTTAACTCTTCTATCTGTTTAACTAATGCTAGTTTTACAGGTATCGGCGTTATAAGATTGATTTAGGATCGCAGAACATTCTGAATCATTCTCCGTCCCTATCGCTACTTTGACTTTCGTTTTCGAAACTTGCGTTTCTCAAAACTCAGTCAAAGTGGGGGCTTCTGTAGACACCCATTTGTGTCTCCCCAAAACCAAACCCAGTGATGAGTGCCTTTCACGTCGAATCATAATTGAATGAAACGAAAGTGTGGAAAGGTCTAGTGTTGCGGAAAGTTTTATTTCTTTTCTTTTCTTTTCTCTTCTCCCTGTTTTTGAAAACTTTATTTTAAGAAAACAGCCAATCCAGTTTGGTTGATCCATGATATGGGTCCAATAGTGGTGTAGTTGGATGGGGCTTGCATAGACCTTTCCAACGATATATTATAAGCCCAATTCAGATGAATATTGAGGAAGTTATGGCCAATTTACTAAACTGGGCCCGGTTTGAGCTTTAAGTACGGCCCAATGATCTAGGGGAGCGCCTAATATGATTTATCATTCCTAATGTAATTAGGAATGGTTTTGGTCTTCTAGAACATTCTAGAAGGTCTTATAATTCTTAATTCAATTAGGATTCTTTAGAGTTTTAATTAGATTTAATAGCATTTTCGACTGAAATTATATTATTTTATCTTCCAGTACAGTAAAATTATCAGATTTTCGAAAACGCGTTGAAATCCAAATTGGCGTCCAACCCCTGGCCTTGGCGCCTGGAATCAGGAATAACGTCAGACGCCAGCCATTGGCACCTGGCGCTAGCCACTAGTCTTGGCACCAATGAGCCAGGGCTGGCGCCAAGGTGGTTTTGCGATCTTCAGACTCAGTTTTGATAAATTATCTTTTTTGGATGATTTTCTCTATAAATATCGTATCAAAAACTTCGGTTTCATTCATCAACAATCACTTTATGAATTGCCAATAATCAACTCTCTTCATTCACAAAATTCATCATCTACATCTATCATTCACCAATTCTCTTTATTCTTAAGTCTTCGTCAACTCTCAATCATTCATCAAATTCTTTGAATTCATTCATCTCTTTTCATCAACTTTCATTAACATTCATTCTTCCTTTAATACTTTGCTTTAAAATACAAAATTCCGCATTCACAAGATCTAGAAACACCTAGCCATATTCGAAGTTGCCTTCGCCCTAGACGTGAAAGGTTTTAATTTCTGAGGTTTTGGTCCCAAATCTCTCTTTCAATTATTTAATTTAATTGCCTTGATTTATTATTTTCCTTGAAGTTACTAACGCGTGTATTTTGTAATTAGAAAGAGGTACGAGGCATCCAAGTAAGTACTTTAATGGTTTAATTGATATCATGATGTAGATATCATGCTTAGATTGTTATTTATGATTCCTAGTATCATGTCTAGGGTATCTTTAATATTAAGTATGATTAAAAGTACGATGCTTCCTATACTCTTCCTAATATTTATGATTATTATGATTATGATTAATTATTGATTATTTATTATGTTGCTTGATATGCATATTATTTTATATTGTTATTGCTTGATCACCTTTTATTGCATGTTTAAAGGGAATTTGTATTTGCAACCACGCTTAATAAGATAATTTAATAATCTTGTTAGGTTAATTGTGATTATAATTTCAAGCGATCGCCAATAATAGATTTGTTTGTGCATTAATATTCAACCAACATAGATTAAACAGGTTTAGGGTTAATCCTATTGATTGTATGTTAGTCAGAAAGCGCACATGAATACGAGCAGAATAAAGTAGAGGCCTATTATTAGGGCAGGTTCGATCTCTTTTAGGTTGGATTTAAACCATCATCCCCGAACCTTTATTTGGTTCATGACCTTATGGAGTTGACGATCTCTTGGATCGTTAAGGGGTGTAACCTTCATTCTATGAACGGTTTACAAGTTCCTTAAAAACTTGTTAGCGACTCTTTTGCTCTATCTTCTTCCCTTTTGGACGCCACCGTACTTTAGTGTATGATCACAGTGGGGTTCAAGCTAGGGGATTTTTAAAGGCTTGAAATTATTTCCTACAATATGCGACCCAATGATCTGGAAGAGGGCTTAATATTTATTTATCATTCCTAATGCAATTAGAATTGATTATAGTCTTCTAGATTCTTCTAGAATGTTCTTTTCATTCCTAATTTAATTAGCATTGATAAACTGACTTTAGTAGACTTTTAAGAGTTTTAATCAGAATAAAAGAAGTGTTTTTAAGGAAAAAACGATTTTGCCCTCTCGTACGGCTAAATTTTATCAAATTAAGAAAACGCGTAGAAATTTATTTCCAGCTCCGACAACAGGACCAGCGCCTGGCGCCATACGTGGCGTCTGGCGCTAGAATCCAGCGTTTGGCACCACGCGCATGTTTGGCGCTGCGATCGTGTTTTATTCTTTTCGAAACTCTGATTCTTTTTTATCACATCCAGCTGATTTTCTCTATAAATAGCTACCTAAAACCTCCATTTTCCATCACCACATCTCATCAAGAATTTCTTGATTACTCTCTCGCTCTCTCTCTGTTTTCTAAACTAGCCTTTTTGCATACAAAATTATGCATTCACAAGACGTGAAAGGTTTTAATTTCTGAGGGTTTGGTCCCAAATCTCTATTTCAATTATTTAATTAATTGCTTGTTTTTATTATTTTCCTTGAAGTTACTAACGCGTGTATTTTGTTATTAGAAAGAGGTATGAGGCATCCAAGTACGTGCTTTAATTGATTTTATTGGTATTATGATATAGAAATCATGTCTAAATTGTTATTTTGATTCCTAGTGTCATGTTAGGATGTTTTGATTCCTAATATCATGTTTAGGATAATAACTATAATTTCTAATATCAAATATGCTTATTAAGATTCCTGCGATGCTTCCTATTTTCTTTCCTAATAGCATGTTAGTATCATGTTAGGGCTATATTATTGATCTTTAATGCTTAGTGACATGCTAGGGTTTGTTATTAATCTTGTTAGTATCATGCATAGGATCTTGCTATTATTATGCTTTAACATGATTATTTTCATGATTATTATTATTATGATAAATATTATGTTGCTTGATGTATATTTTATTTGTTGTTGCTTGATCACACCTTTTATGCATGTTTAAAGGGAATTGATACTTTTTATCACGCCTAATAAGATAATTATTAATCTTGTTTAAGGTTAATTTGATTATACTTCAAGTGACCGCCAATAATAGTTTGTTGTGCATTAATATTTAACCAACATAGATAAACAGGTTTAGGGTTAAACCTATTGAATTGCATGTTAGTCAGAAAGCGCACATGAATACAATCAGAATAAAGTAGAGGCCTATTATTAGGGCAGGTTCAATCTCTTTTAGGTTTGATTTGTACCTTTATCCCCAAGCTTCCTATCATGGTTCCAGACCTATTGGAGTTAACGATCTCCTGGATCGTTAAGCGGTGTAACCTTCACCTCGTGAACGGTTTAGAAGTTTCTAAAACTTGTTGGCGACTCTTTTGCTCTAGCTTCCTTCCCTTTTGACGTCACTATGCTTAAGTGTATGATAATAGTGAGGTTCAAGATTGGGGTAATGCTTGAAATATTCCCTACAGTTTTTGGCGACTCCACTGGGGAGGATTTCTATTTTAATTCCTAAAATTTATATTGGTAATAATTTAAAATGAGTGGATGAGACTCGAAAAGATCTAAGTATTTCATGTGCATAATTTTGATTAACATTATTGTCATATGCATAAAAAAGATCTCATTAGAAAGACCATCCGTAATGAGTTAAAAACTAGGAATTTTACATGTAGGAAATTGAGGAATGTCTTTCACAATTAGGATCGAAATAATGCTGCGAAACTGGAAAATTTTATCGAGCACAAAAAGCTGCTACGGCATGTAGGAACTTGCGTCAGAAAACAGAGTATGTCATCGAGAATTGAACTCTAGCCCCAGGCGATACTCCTATTGCCAGGCGCTAGAGCTAAATCGCGGCGTCGGCCTCTGTTCGCTGGCGCCAAGTTCTTCCAATACCGAGCCACAAATATGAGTTCTAATTTTAACCAGTTTTTAGCACTATTTGCTCGATCCTACTTCCTGATTGAATTTTTCTCACTTTTCTGAAACCCATATGTGTTCTACATATGGACATAACCCTTTGGGAACTCATGCTCCATCTACCTGATTGAACGCTTTGTGAAACAAAGGGTACATCCAAGAATGTTAAATTCACAATACCATGGAAGCGAGTTTTTAACTCGCAATGTCCCATCCACTCGCGTCAACCCTTCAAAAGGTAAGTTCCGCGCGATGCATCCGGATAATTAACCATGGACCCTCTTTGACTAACCCATATCCCGAACTTTAGAGAACTAGAGCTATGGTTAGGTTGCGAACTCATTGCATCATATTGTGCCTACTTGACAAATTGTGCATTATTTGTTGTGCACACTCTATGAGTTTTTCCTAACCGTTTGATTGACTTGTGTTAAGGATAAATAAACTGATTAATGACTAAAAGAACTTTGCCTAATTAATTAAATAATTAATTTGAGTACATAAAGTCTAATAAATTAATAAGAATTGACTTAGTACGACATTAGGCATACCCTGTAGAATAATAATACCAAAAGCAGTCCCTGATCAAAGTTCCAGCAATGGCGCCACGATTTGGACTGCAGCGCCACACTGTGTTGTGCAGCACCTGGCGACAGCTCTGTCGTCTGGCGCTACACTGCAAAGTGCGGTGACAGTCCTGTTGCTTTGGCGTCAGTTCGGTATATTGCTTGAGTCATCACTATGTGTCTAATTAAAAAAATTGCTAATCAATTCGATTATTTTATTAATAATAATACCTCGTTAAGTCCTTAATCGACTCTAGGCACTAAGTCCCATGGTCTTACACAAGAGTCAAAGCATGTCACTTGCACTCACCATATAAAGCGCACACTAATATGAGTTGGGGTTTTGTAAGACCAACTTACCGCGGAAACAACCCCGACCCAAAGAACCATTAAGCATAACAAATAAACATAAAAGGATAAAATCGGAATTTACCTTTGACACGTGCTTCGCCTGACCCAATGGGCTCTTACTTGAAAACTTTTAGCTCTAAAAATACCGAGTCTCCAACGGTATCCATCCACAAAGAACAAACACTGACTTTTTAGGTCCGCTACCATAGAGTTAGCAAGGTCCGACCAAAACCCAAGTGTTAATGGAGTTTAAGAGTTTTTGCCAAAATGCAATGCTCGTTCTAACTCCCACTCAAGCACTTTTCTCCAAAACTCAACATGGGTATTTATAGGGAAAAGTGGGAGTGAGAATTTCAATCCCATCAATGCGGGATCATGAAATTCCACCATTTAATTTAAAGCTAAAATAAATTAAATAGGCAAGCAAGTAATAAATCAACAAGTGTCCATGTTGTATGTAAAGAGAAGTGAGGACCACTTGGAGAGGAGGGGACCATACTTGCTCCCCAATCCTTCCTTTCCTTGTGCCACTTGTCCTCACACAAACACACTCCCTTCACATGCATCCCCAATGACTATCCCTAGCACTCGGCCCAGTCTAGCTCCACATACGCGGGCTACTAGCTACTGCCTTCTCGGCCCAACACGCCCACGCATATATGTGCGGGCTGCTGCTGCCGATGGGCGCTGCTAGCTAGCCACGCACATTTACGGGCTATTAGCAGTAGCGCGCGCTAGCAAGCCACTTAACGCTTGCGGGCTGCTGGCCGTGGCTCACTAGCAAGCCTCGTACATGGTGCGGGATGCGAGCTTGCCTAATCCCCTAGCACTCGGGATTCTGATGCTAGGGGTATTTTAGTCATTGTTGATTTATTACTAATTTTGTTGTCTCGTCTTTTACTATTTTTTACTCGACTTCCGATGCTCAGTTTCGACGCTCAAAGATCGAATTTTCGACGTCTAAATATTTAACACTCGGGCGACGAATTAATTTCTTCTTAATTAATTTGTCGAGTCGATTCGTATATTTTCTTGGGTATGACCTGAAGGGTTCAGTCAAGATTAAGCTTTAATATTAATTATACATTAATATTACTGATCGGAAGCGGCCTCCACCAAGGCATTCCGATCACTTGACCTTACTGAATATATTAGCTTTTTAATAATTCTGAACCCGCTATCAGAATAATACACATGTTCGAAGGACACCATTCCTTTTAATCTCCCTCTCGTCCTTCCAGACAAGTGAGCATTTAGTGTATAACCCCTTTCCTATGTCACTTCATGTCTCTTCATGAACTATAAGGTAAGATTATTTTGTCATCCTTATTACGTCCAGAAGTGTTTCTCGATTCCAAGTCCGACTGTCAATAAACAAATGATTTCTAAAATCCATCCGAGCACGGCCATGCATTTTTACAGTCTCGCTCTACGAGAGGCATTGTATACAACAAAGACATCTTCCCTATTTTAGTAGGGGGACATTCCCAGTCTTGTAATGTAGCTCCTCTTACTAAGAGGATCTAGCCGCCCGAGTGTTGCCGTTATAATCCCCTATTACGGTAGATGTTTGACAACATCAAAACGGACTAGTACTCAAACAAGAGAACTCATAATACTCATGGTCAAGGTAATAGGTTCCGATAACCATAATGAGAAGTATACTTATGACGATTTTTAATCTCTTAAAGTATTCTCATAGGTCGATCAAGTATGGTTCTAAACCAATACTTGTGCAAATGATTTATGACAATCATGTCCTCGTAGACAAGAAACGGTGCTATAAATCAGACTACACACTAAACTCAATTGGTCATTAATCGTCCATTGTTTAAATGACCTCGATTAAGGACAATTTTCAATTATAATATTCAACATTCACTTAATAGGTGTTTCCTTACCAAGATTGGTCTTGATACCCTATTTTGAATATTCTGAGATTCAAATGGACTCATTATTTAATCCTAAACAACAATTAAATAGAAAACGGAGTAATAAAATATTGCATAAAATTTATATTACTCCAAAACTTGAATGATTTTTCTTAGTGTCTTACATTAAATCTTCAAAAGTTTAACTAAAACACTAAATAAGGAAATCAAAGCTAGTCTCCTACATGCCTGGTTCCCATTGCCTAAATGTGCTTGTTGTGCTTCACTTGAGGCAAAGGTTTAGTCAGTGGATCGGCTACATTGTCATCCGTTCCAAATTTGCGAATTCTAATTTCACCTTCTGATTTCCAATTCTCGAATCATGTGAAACCGTCGTTTGACATGTTTGAATTTCTTATGTTCCCTTGGCTCTCTTTCCTGAGAAATAGCTCTATTGTTGTCACAATAGAGGGCTATTGGACCCTTTATGGAGGGTACATCATCAAGTTCACCAATGAACTTACGAATCCAAACAGCCTCCTTAGCTGCTTCAGCAGCTGCTAAGTACTCGACTTCAGTTGTAGAATCTGTAGTTGTACTCTGCTTGGCACTCTTCCAACTGAAAGATCCTCCATTTAGACAGAACACATATCCAGATTGCGATTTGAAATCGTCTCTGTCTGTCTAGAAGCTCGCGTCGGTATAACCATCAACAACTAATTCCTCCGAACCACCATACACCAGGAATTTATCCTTGTTCCTTTTCAGGTACTTTAGGATATTCTTGGCCGCATTGCAATGGGCCTCTCCTGGATCTGATTGGTAACGGTTCATAGCACTCAAGGCATACGATACATTTGGCCTGGTACATATCATGACATACATGATCGATCCAATAAGCGAAGCATATGGAATCAGATTCATTCTTTCCTGCTCATCATGTGTCTGTGGACACTTCTTCTTGCTCAGGATTATGCCATGTGACATTGGCAGGTGACCTTTCTTGGCCTCTTCCATGCTAAATCAAGCAAGTACCTTTTCAATATAAGTACTTTGACTCAATCCAATCATCCTTTTTGATCTATCCCTATAGATCTTGATGCCTAGTATGTACTAAGATTCTCCTAAGTCTTTCATTAAGAAACATTTTCCAAGCCAGGCCTTTACAGACTCTAACAATGATATGCTTTTTCCAATGAGAAATATGTCATCGACTTATAAGACTAAGAAGGCAATGTCACTCCCACTGACCTTCTTGTAAACACAAGATTCATCTGGATTCTTGATAAAACCAAACTTACCGATGGCTTCATCGAATCGCAGATTCCAACTTCTGCTAGCTTTCTTTAGTCCATAAATGGACTTCTTAAGCTTACAAAACTTCCCAGCATTGTTTTGGTCAACAAAACCTTCTGGCTATGTCATGTACACAATTTCTTCCAAAATATAATTTAAGAAGGTGGTTTTCACGTCCATCTGCCATATTTCATAGTTATAACATGCAGCAATCGCTAGAAGGATCCAAACGGATTTAAGCATTGCGACTGGTGAAAAGGTTTCATCGTAATCAATACCATGAACTTGTCTATAACCTTTTGCAACCAATCTAGCTTTGTAAATGAATACATTTCCATCTTTGTCGTTTTCATCTTGAAAATCCACTTACATCCGATAGGTGTATAACCTTTGGGTAAGTCAACCAAGTCCCAGACTTTATTTTCAAACGTAGAATCCATTTCAAATCTCATGGCCTCATGCCACTTAGTAGAGTCGGTGCTTGCCATCGCTTGTTTGTAGGTTGCCGGTTCATCTCCATTAATAATCAGGATTTCCACTGAGATCTCGGTTAATACTAAACCAAGATATCTATCAGGTTAAGATCTCAGCCTCTGAGACCTGCGTAGGGTAATGGATTAAGCATTTGCATTGTCGGTTTGACTTTACAAATTTTGATCATTTTGACCTGCGTCAACAGATGCTGTTTGAGCACTTTGACTATCATTCTGATTTTGTTGCTCATCCTCACGAACTTCGTCGAGTTCGATTTTGCTCCCACTTGTCATTTTGGAAAGGTGTTCCTTCTCCAAAAATTCACCATCGCCAGCAACAAACACTTTGTTCTCCGATTTGTTGTAGAAGTAATACCCTTTGGTTTCTTTTGGGTAGCTCACAAAGTAAACCTTGTCTGACTTGGGATGAAGTTTGTTAGAAATCAATTTCTTGACATATGCTTCGCATTCCAATATCCTTAGAAAAGACAACCTACGAGGTTTCTTTGTTCATAATTCATATGGAGTCTTTTCTACAGCTTTTGATGGTGCACGGTTCAGTTTTAGTGTTGCAGTTAGAAGTGTGTGTCCCAAGAAAGAGATAGGAAGATCACTACGACCCATTGTTGATCATACCATGTCTAACAAGGTTTGATTTCACCTTTCGGATACTCCGTTACAATGTAGAGTTCCTGGAGGTGTCAATTCTGAAAGTATACCTTTTTCTTTTAGATGGTCATCGAATTCTTGGCTCAACTATTCACCACCTTGATCCGATCGAAGGGCTTTGATTTTCTTGCCAAGCTGATTTTCAACTTCACTCTGAAATTCTTTTAACTTTTCAACGATTCAGATTTATGCGACATTAGGTAGACATAACCATATCTACTATAGTTATCTGTGAAGGTGATAAAATATCGGTGTCCATTTCTTGTGGTTGAGCTCATTGGTCCACACACATCAGTGTGTATAAGACCTAATAAGTATCCTGCCCTTTCTCCTAGCTTGGAGAATGGCTGCTTAATCATCTTGCATAATAAACGTCCCTCGCAGTTCTCAAACGATTCTAAATCGAAAGAGTCAAGAACACCTTCTTAAAGAAGTCTATTGATGCGTTTGATGTTAATGTGGCCAAGATGACAATGCCACAAGTAAGTTTGGTTTGACTATATGGTCTTAGCTCTTTTGGTATTATCATAAACAATTTTGTCTAAACACACAGAATGTGTAATTTCCATCAATATAAAAAAGAAATTTAAACAAAAGGTCTTCTGATCAAGGTTTAAAATGACATGCAACGTCGCAAGATCAAAGTATGGTAGATAAAACTTAACAAGTATGGTAGATTTACTTCTTCATCCACTTGTGTACTCACGACCACTTGAAAAAACACCGCTCATTTCGTTCCTAAAATAAGTGCATAAAATGAGTCAATTTTCCGGTATCAAATACCTTATAAATTGCTTATTTTCAAGTGTGTGGATGATATCTGAGATTGAGGCCATCTTTCCTCCTGCCTCATCTTCCAGATACTCGCTACATTCTCTTTTGTAGTGGCCTCGCTTACTACAATAGAAGCAGCGCATCTTTGCCTTGTTTTTGAACTCCTTTTTCTTGAGCCTTAGAGAAAACGTAGCCGCCTTGCAAGAATAGGTTTTCTGGAGCTCTTGGACAACTTCCTTGTAGGACAGTTTGTTCCAATTTTTGTTAAGTCGCATCTTAATTGTAACATACCCCGAGTGGAGTGAGCTTAAAAGAATATAAGTCGCTTGCTCATCCTTAACCGGTTTACCAATCAGTTCCAGATGGTTAAATAACCTTGTCATCTTTTGCACATGGGCTTGAAGTGGCATCTCGGGTCTAAGTCTTGCACTATAGACCCTAGCCCATACTTCTTGCCTTTCTTTGCTAAGACATCCATCTTGCGGTGGCTTGATTCTCATGTTAGACAATGACATAGTAACTTCTTCCACGAGTCCATCATAGTTGCCCTTATCTCTCTTTGTTACCCTCAAATTGACCACATCTTCTAGAGCCTTGAGAAGTACATCCGGAAGGTAGTTAGAGAGTTTATTCTTCCACTGTTCCAGAATGGAGTTTTTCATGAGTTGAGAGACTCTCTTGCAATCATAACTCCACTCCTCATGAGCCATATCGCTCATAATCCCTTTTAAGTAGAAACTCGGGATGGGCGTATCCAAGATATGCTCTAGGTAGCAATTGCGGTGCGTCAAACGGAGTTCCTATTCCCATTCCTTGAAGTTTACCAAATTCAAGCTAAATGATAATTTCTCAGGAAGTTCTAGTAACATTAGATTGTTGTCGATAGTTGAAGACATGATTCTACATTTGAAATAATTTTGAAAATGAAAAACCATTCATGAAATTAAAATAAGATTGAATTCATGCTTTTTAATCAAACTTATTTAAAACGTCTTATTCACACATTTAAAGTTGCCCCCAATTTGGTGAGAATAAGTCGATTCCAAGATCCAAAGAAACAAAGAGTGGTTAAGCATGCTTTGGCTTGTCTTAACACTCAATCTCCTAAGGTAAGCAACGCTTTGCTAATGGCTCCAAGCCACTCTTGGTTGAATAAATCGTCGCATCTAATGCTCTTGGTTGAACAATTTATTCACTTTACCACGACATGTTAGGACTCCATCACTCATATCGTTGAGTACAACCAAAACCAACTTGCATACCCGGTATGCCTTACGCTACTAGGAGAGGTAGTGATGCCTCGCTTTGTCATAGCCCACCACAACCCTCGTTCGGCTGGTAAGTGTTGTTTTGGAATGACAAGTTTTTACTCAATATTTAGGGACCTAGGGTTTCTATGTTGGTTGATTTAAGTGAACTTAATTAATCATCACAACATTCGAAATCCTAAACATGCATCTAACATATAATTCATATACATCAACATATATATATATATATATATATATATATATATATATAGATATATATATATATATATATATATATATATATATTGAAAAACAAAAATAAAGATGTATTTGGCAACTAGCATGACCCCTTGAGATCTTCAAATCTTCAAAAGTTCTTCATTGAAACTTTCATGGCTACGTCTTTCAAGAACCTGCATGACCCCTTGAGATCTTCTAATCTTCAAAAGGTCTTCATTGTAACTTTCATGGCTACGTCTTTCAAGAACCTCCATCTTCAAGACTTGACCATAATTAACTGCAACTACTAGTATCTACGATTAGGACTAATCTAAATATTAAGGTACAAAAATACTCAATGGTATGCAGACCGTATTTAGATTTACAAAAATGCATCACGAAGCACAGTCCGTATTTTCTATCCTAATCGGGCACCACTAGTTGCCATTTCATAAAACCTGTGAGAGAATAAACATTCCATTCATCCATTCATTGTTTGTGAATGGCCCATGCATTTTACAATGATAAACAAGTAACAATGCATAAACACCCGTGAACTAGTAATTAATCTAGGTGGTTAATCCAATTAACACGCCTAATTAAAACTAGTCAAAGTTGTTTTAACCGATTATGTAAATAAGCGCAATTAACATTTGAAGCTCCCACTAAATTCCGCATCCAACTTAATTAATCCAATTAATTAAGGCGGTATTTCCCAAAATTTGTCAAAATAAATTTTGCCAATGCCGCTCAAAACCGAGGCCTAGCCTCCAAAATTTAGTAAAATAATTAAAAAAAATTAGATTAATAAAATAATTAAAACGACAATTTTTAAGCATGGAGTGCTCACATTTCGCATGGAGTGCTCACATTTCGCACAACCGTTAGATGCTCAATGAACGTGGGAGTAAGCCCGATGTCGCCAAGCGTTACACCGCCCACATCACCGAAATTTCACACATCAATAACGTGGCCCTTAATGACCATGTTGAACGAATTCATTGCACTACATTGCTTCTCTAGCAACGTCTACGCATACCCCTAATTACACGATGCATGCACCAAGTCCCAAGCGATGCACGATATGCTCGTGCTTGCACTAGCCACGGCCAGCCACGCAAGGCAGCACGCACAGGCGTGCACAGCACCTTGCTGCTGCTGCGCCGTGGTGCTGGAGCTCCATGCTGCTGGCAGCAAGCAGTAGCCATGCATCGGCTCGCACGCAAGCTCGGGGCTGCATCCTTGGCAGCCACATGCGGGCTGCTATGCAGCTCGGCTAGTCAAGTGATGTGTTGCCTCGTTATTCGTGCCACAGCCTAGGGATTTTGATCCCAATTTTGCATGACATAATTATTTATTCTAAATTAATTTTAGAAATAATTCGTTTGAGCAAAAAAAAAATTTAAACAAGTCTAACTTAAATAAAATTTTTAAAGTGCATGTAACCAAAATAATTCCCAAGAACCATTCTTTAATTAAACGAAAATTTGGATTTTGGTACCTCAAATATAGGGATAATTGAATTAAGTACCCATCTAAAATTTTATTTTAAATTGGTACCTCAAAAACATCAAAACTGTAGATATCAGTACCTCCGTTAAGCTTCTGTCATATTTTCCGTTATTGGGTCCCAGTTACCAACCTTCCCTCTCTTTCTTCTTTCTCTCTCTTCGATCCTATTTGAATTCCCTCCCTTTTACTCTCTCTATCTCTCTCTTTGCCCTGTTCCTCCATAATCAAACTCCTCAACCACATGCATTTACTCCATAGTTACACTTCAACCACAATTTATTTCTCTCTCCACTGTCAATTGTTAGGTTAATTTGTTTTATTGTCACTGTAATTTCTGCAATTGAGTGTGGCGTGGATTTTTACTGGAAGCTCACATCAGCAACTGGGAAAGGCTTGGACTTGGGAGTCGTCATCTCCATTGACACTTAGGGGAATCTTCTGACAACGACCCAGGTATGGTTTCTTCAACTTTTTTTACCTTTCCATTAATGGTTTAAGTGCAATTTGGATCAATTTTTTGGGCAATTTTGGAAAATAAATTCGCAAACCCTAGAAATGTGTGTGTTGATTAAATTAAGGTTAAATAATCAGTTTTAAACAAATTTATTAACAATTCATTGTGACTGTATGCTTAAGTGTGGTATATGTGTGGAATATTGTGACTGTATGCTTAAGTGTGGTATATGTGTTGTTGCATGTACTGTGTTATTTTACTTAAGTCATATGAACTTAATTAGGGTGGGTTATGTTTGTTAAGGTACAAGTACTTTATTTTTTGCTTAATTTGTAGATTAAACAAATGGATCAGCTTGATAACACTGTTGGCATAAAGCAAAGACTGTTTGGGGGTTTTGTGTTTAAGAAAAGAAAAAGAAAGGGGAGTGAGTATCAAGTATATGAGGCTGGTTTTGTGTCTTGGAGGTTGAATGTGCCTTTGTCATTTATAACTGTGTTGTACTTGAGATGGTTATGTGCTGAAGGGTTTAGGGGAAAGGGGTTGGCAGTCCCTCAAATTTATGTGTTATGGTATAAGAGAAGGGAGAAACATGGATGACTGGGAAAAGGAGATTAGAGGATGATGAGGCTCTAAAGGGGTTTCTTGAGGCCAAACACAAAGATGGGCACTTGGAGTTATTTTGTACTGTTTCTGAAGAAAACCCTGACCAAAAAAATCCATTCCAGACTGAATGGCCAAGTGAAAACCCAAACCCAAACCTGAGCCCACCCAAAGACATTGAGAGTCAGTCTAAAGTCAGCCCACCTCAAACTTCTCTTACTAAAAAAGTGTCAAAGCCCACTGTTATAGCAAAAAGCTCAGCAAAACAAACTCACAAAAAGGCTTCAACTGCATTAGTTGTGAGGAGTAGCCCTAGGTGGCAACAATCCATAACAACAACACTTAGGAGGAGTCCTAGGTTTTCTGATGGGAGTGATAAGGTGAAACCTGCAATTGATAAAGGGAAAGGGAAGATTTCAGAAGAGCTTGAGTTGGGTAGCAGGAGAGAAAAAGAAGAGGGGAAAGGAAAAGGCAGGTGTCAAAATAGGTTGTTCATTGATGATGAGGATACTGAATCTGGATCTTCAAGTGAGGATTTGAGTGACATAGATATAGATTGGAATCTAGGAGAGGAGGAAGAAGGTGATTCTAAAGATGAGAGGGTGGATCAGGGTACAGGTCACATTTTAGGAGAGGTAGATAGGAGCTTAACAATTGTGCAGGCTAGTCAGAGCAGTAAGCAGTTAAGGATATTGGGCAGCCTAAGGTTGAACTTCAGGAAGAAGGAAGTGATGATGATGAGCTCAGAAGTGAGCATGGGTCTGATGAAGAGGCAGATGACAGTCCATGGTTTAGAGAGGAAACAGATTTCAAAAAACCAGTTGTGTTAGTGAAGGGTCAGAAATTTAGCAATATTTTGGTGCTTAGGAAAGCTCTAAGAACTCATGTAGTAGAGAATAGATATGAGTTCTATTTTTTGCACAACAACAAGTTCAAGTTGACCACTTTCTGTAGGAGGAGATGTGGGTGTGTATGGGATTCAAAGAGGAGCAAGCTGCCTGTTTGTCAGTGTAGTGAGGAAGTTAGGAGGTGCAGGTTCAAGGTGATTTCTAGGCCTTTGTTCAAGAGTTGTGCCTGGAAAATTCATGATATTAGGTTAGAACATAACTGTATGAGGAGCAACATGAATGCAATTGTGGCTGCTGAGTGGTTAGCTGAAAAATATGTAGAAGAGTGGAGAATTAATCCACACTGGAAGACTAACAGCTTCAGGGATAGAGTGTTAAGTGATTTGGGTATCAAAATTGGGTACTACAAGGCATGGCTAGCTAGAGAAAGGGTAAAATTCATGATATATGGGTCTGCATCTGAGCAGTATGCCAGAGTATGGGATTATGGCAAGGCTGTTCAAAAGTATAGCCCTGGGACTGTAGTTAATGTGGTGGTAGATCAGCTGGAGAGGCCAGAGCCACCTTTGTTCTTAAGAATGTTTGTGTGCCTGTCTCCATTGGTGAGGGGTTTCTTGAAAGGGTTTAGGCCACTAATAGGGGTGGATGGATGCCATTTGAAAGGCTCTTCCCCTGGTCAAATTTTGGTGGCTATAGGAAAGGATGGGAACAACAGTATCTACCCCTTTGCTTGGGCTACTGTTGAGGTGGAGAATAAGGAAACATGGTGCTGGTTCTTGGAATGCTTGAAGCAGATTCTAGATGACTTAGAAATGGGAGGTGGATTCACATACATGTCAAATATGCAGAAGGTTAGTTGAGAATGTTGTATTTTTTTAGCTTTTTGTACATGTCTGCATTTATGTGTAATTGACAAGAGTATTTTGATCTTATGTGTTAGGGACTGCTTGAAGCATTTGAGGAGGTGGTGCCTTTTGCTGAGAAAAGATTTTGTGTGGGGCATATATGGGCCAATTTAAAACTGCAGTTCTCAGGCTCCACATTCAAAGAACTGTTTTAGAATGCTGCTAGGGCCACTACTTGGGTATGAATAGCTCTCAACATATTGATTTTGTTCTGTGATTTGTTGTTGATTTATTTATGTTTAAAATAGTAGTTGTGTTGTGTGCTTTGTTATTGATTTATGTTGCCGATTTATGTTTAGAGCAGTATTTGTGTTGTGTGCTTTAATGACAGACATGAAAGGTTCTATTTTTTTAGCAGAAACAGAGTAGCAGCAAATATGGTAGGAGCAGGATCTTTCTTCTACAATACTCTTACTGCATTTTTCATTTAGCAAATATGCTACAATGCTCTTACTGCCTTATATATGACAGTCCTCACAGTTAACCAAGGGATTTGGCCTCTTAGGACCACTAGGAACCTTACAGCACATTACAGAACAAAACAAAAGACTGCTAGCCTATGACAACACTACTAGACAGACAATAATATACTACGACATATATTGCGACACTCTATTTCATCATGCTTTGTTGGTGATTTTTGATTAGAATAGCTCTGAACTATGCTGGCATACCGTGTTGATTTGCAAAAAATAACTTTTCTCAGCAAATTATGGTTATATATTGTGTGATCAATTGTTGATTAGCATGTCATTGTGGTTGTATATTGTAGGCTGACTTTGAAATTGCAATGGAATCCATTAAATTCCTGAGTGAGGATGCATATGAGTATCTAGCCAACATTCCTGCCCAACATTGGACTAGGCATGCCTTTTCAACTAACTGCAAATCCAACATGCTTCTTAACAATATGTGTGAGACATTTAATGCCTGTATTAGAGAAGCTAGGGATAAACCAATCCTAACCCAAATGGAGTGGTTAAGGAGATATGCAATGAAAAGGCATAATGATAAGTGGGAGGGTGTGAAAAAAATACAAGGAAAAGTGATGCCATATGTCAGTAAGTTGTTTGAAAGAATGGAGAGGGTGGCTAGGCATTGCATATTACAGGTGTCAAGGGATGATACCTATGAGGTCAACCTAAATGCAGACCAAGTGACAGTTGACCTTCAAAACAGAACATGCACATGCTATCACTGGCAATTAACTGGCCTCCCTTGTGTGCATGGCTTTGCTTGCATACTTGACAAGAGAACTGATCCAGAGGAGTTTGTGGATCACTATTACACAAGGGAGAGGTACATTGAGGCATATGACTTGCCTGTGCAACCTATGCCAGGTCCCAAGCACTAGGAAAAGGTGAAAATGAGAGAGCCACTACCTCCACCAGTGAGAGTCATGCCTGGCAGAACCAAGTCCAAGAAGAGGAAGATAGAAAGGGGTAAGGGTGTCCCTTATCCTGGTGAGGGAAGTACACAAAAAAGGCAAAAGAGGTGCCAAAAATGTGCACAGTATGGTCACTATGACAAGACATGCATCAATGTGCCTGCAGATGTGGCAAACACTACTTCCCACCCTGACACAAAAGGCAAGGCTGTTGTGAACACACCATGGGTAGTAGAACAAAGGAGAATCAAAGCAGCTAGGGCATTAAACAAGGTAAGTTCTTCACACTTTCCATGTACATATGACTCATACATTTGATTTGGTTCTGTTATTTAACTTTGTGTCTTTATTTATTATGTGCAGGTTACTCTTGGTGCATCAGCAGGTCCCAACAGCATTGCTAACAAAAAATTCCCCCAGTAGGAGGCTAAAAAGAAAGCTGCAGCAGCTGCAGCCAAAGCAGTATCCAAGGCAGCAGCATCACAAGGAGCAGCATCAAAGGGAGCAGGACCAGGACCAGGACCATCTCAGGGTGCAGCAGCATCAGCACAGGGACCAAACACAAGGTCTAGGACAGGTGTCGAGCCACACTTGTGCAGCCAGGCATCAACAACAACTACAGCAAAGAACAACAAAGCAACCAGGACAAGCAAGAACAAAAAATTAGGATAAAGTTTCAAAACAGTTGGGTCTGTTTATTTAAAGACAAACATTCTGTATATATTGTGTCTGTTGAACACATGTACTTATCATTTTATTTTTGTGCTAAGTCACCTTTTGATGAACAACTATGTGTGTAAATTTTCTATGTTGAACATATCAATGTCATTCACAACACAACATCATTCCAACTTCTCAAATATAATATTGCTTGAAATTGATAAGTTCATTGACTGTAACCAAGTTCAAATGAAAACAGAAACAACTAACATTCAACACATTACATAAAAAAACTTAAACAAAATGTCTTAGAATCCCTCAAAGTCCCCTAAATCAGTTTAATAACTACACTAATTCCTAATATCATAACAACTACACTAATTACAACTAATACAACCAAGCACACTCTTTCAGTAGTGTCATTGCTGCTTGTCATCTTCTTCCTGTCTCTAGACAAGGCCTTGCATTTAGTCTTCAATGTGTCAACTTCATTAAGCAAACACCTTCTTTGACCAACAAGATCATCAACCTCCCTTTGCAAAGAATTCATCTCAGATTTCATCAGCTTCTTGTCTAGCAGCAACTGATTGATCACATCCCTTTGCCATTCACTTTGCTCTGAGTCAACCCATTCAAAACATTTGCATCCCCTAGTCTCAGTATTTGGATCCAAGAATTTGCAAGCCTTGAACTTGCGCCCTAGATTGTCTCTTGTCCAAGATGTCAGTCTTGCAAGTGACAATCCACAGTTACACTTCTTCAGTTTAGAGAGGGATTCAGTATTCCAGGACATTATAACTCCTGCAAAATTTTAAAAAGAAAAAAAAAAAGGGAATTAGACACAATAACTATAACAGCAACAACTGTTACCCATATCAATCTCACACAAACCTTGTCAAACTGGTGGTTGAGCACCATTATAGGGATAGCCAGGGGGTGGCCAATTCCCATTTTGTTTCTGCCTAAACTCCCACATACAATCTGCCAAGAATCCAGGATCATCAGTGGTGCCCACATGAATGGTGTAGATGTCCTTATTAGGCAGCCTCCTAATCATTTTGAACACATCACCATCATCTTCTAAATCCCTATATTTCCCTTTATAAATGTACTGGAATTTGGGAAACATGATATCTATAGATCCTTCTACTAGATCATCCATTTCACGCAAACGGTCTTCCCACTCTAGGCATTTATGTCTACTTCAATGTCAATGACTACACTCAAGTACTTAAATCTGAAAACCACCCTATTCTCATCCATTCTGCAATAAAATTGAACCAAACATGCAACCAAAACACCCAATTTCAGATAAATTACTTATATGCGACATGAAATTCAAACACACAACATTTCCCTAAATTATTCAACTCAAGAACCCTAATTTTTCCATAACATAAAATTATAACATAATTCAATTATACACACAGTTGACAATACAAATCACAATTTCACAACATAAGAACCACAGTTATAACACAATTCAGCTGAATTCAACTTCAATTTTAACATTTCGACAAAAAATTACTGAGACCTTACCTCTTTTTTTAGCCAACAGCAGTGCTTCAAAAATGCCTCCAAAATCTTCCCAAACCCTTCTCAATTCAACAATGACCAACAACCTTAAGATTAATTCAAATTCTGACCATTAATTTCACTGTTTTCATTCTAAATTATAAACCCAATCAAATTGGGGAAAAAATAAGAACAGAGTCTTTCTTAACAAGGGGAAACTTTTACCCACTAGCCGTTACACTGGGACCCACTAACGGAAAATATGACAGAAGCTTAACGGAGGTACTAATATCTACAGTTTTGATGTTTTGGAGGTACCAATTTAAAATAAAATTTTAGATGGGTACTAAAATTCAATTACCCCTATATTTGAGGTACCAAAATCCAAATTTTCCTTAATTAAATTGGTTTTACTTGGTGCAACAAAAATAATAAGGGCAACACAAATAATTCCCAATTTTACAGAGCACCTAACTGTAGTCGCTGCAGCAGCTCAGGTAAGAGTCAGGATTACAATCACATCAAGGAATTACCTTGTAAACCTGCAACAGATGGAATACTCAATAAAAAGCTCAGGATAATAAGCGTATCAGCCTAAACAAGTTCTATCCAGGTAATCAAGAGTCGAATGCACAACAGCAGCAGCAAATGAAGCCGCACAACAACTGTTATAGCAGCATCATAGCTGTGCATAAAACCATTCTCCAATTTGAATATCCAAGTACGCCAAGCCATCTAACTCAGCACTAGAAAGAAGAGAGTAATGCACCTCCAGGCTCCTGCAAATCATAAGTCCCCTTTAAGTCTTGAAACTGTTGTAGCATCTCTAAGACTTGGGGGCCTAGATGTAGGGGAGCAACTCAGCAAGGCTCCATCTTTTGGGGGTTTTTTTATGTGGAATGACTCCCTCTGAGTCATATCACTAACAAAACTGGTTTTGAAACAATCAATTCTGTTCCAAAACACTACTTTTGCTCCGAAAAAAAACAACTTAAGCTATACAAAACTGCTTCTTCCCTTGTAAAGTTCCTTCAAAGAGGAGCTCATTGACTTCTCTATAATTTATTTATTTACACTAATGCTCTTTTATGCCAAATATTTGTGTATGACAGACATAAAGGATTACTGGGTGACATAGTGCAGAAAAGTGCACCAAGTCAAGTGACAACAGATAGGGAACCCTAAACATCAAAGTGAGAAACATGATATCAATTCTTACTCATCAAAGTGGGGATCCAATGAATTTCCAGCTCAATATAAGGCTAAAAATGAAGAAAGCATCCAAGCCTTCGTCTTAACCAAGTCCAGCATGAGCATGTCAAAATTTAGCCAAGACATGGTCTTAACTAGGTCACACTAAAAGCAACAGCCAAGACTTGGTCTTAATCATGTCAAGCTGATTGAAGTCTACAACAACAAGCAGCAACAATTCCTTAATATTCTTGCTTTTGTAAGGGGGACGACATGTATTTTCTAGAGCTGTCAACAGTGTCGTGTCGTGTCATGATCGTACCTGTGTTTTAAATTAACCCGATTTTTCATGTCTGGGTCATGTCCTGCTATCTTGTCTTGTTAGTTTTGTCAGCTCTAGTTTAAATTTCGCTCCCTAAACTAAGTGTGAGCAGGAAGATAGTTATTCGGTCACACATCGCAAAGAATCAATGAGGGGTACCAAGGATCTCTTAGGTACTTCTCTTTGACACTCTTGCAGGCAAAAAGGATATAGTTGAATGCCACCAAGGCACTCTTGGTTCTGCTCCATTCGATTCCTCAGCACGTCAGCCAAAACAGGCTGAAGGAAGACCATTGCCTAAGCCCCTACACAAATTAAGTAAGGAGCACAAGAAAAAGGTCACAACCAAAACAAGCTGAAAGAAGACCATTGCATAAGCCCTTACATAAGTTAAGTAAGGAGCATCCGCAAAAAGTCACGGCCAAGACAAAATTCCTCGTGATATTTTCAGCATTCAGTGGGGAATGATCAAAATTCCTCGCCTAAGCTCAGCTCGTAATTTTTTCAGCATTCAGCGGGGAGTGATCAAAATTCCTCGCCTAAGCTTAACTCGTAATTTTTCAACATTAAGCGGGGAGTGATAAAAATTCCTTGCCTAAGCTCAGCTCGTGATTTTTTCAGTATGTAGCAGGGAATGATCAAAATTCCTCTCCTAAGCTCATCTCGTAATTTTTTAGCATTCAGCAGGGAGTGATTAAAAATTCCTCGCCTAAGCTCAGCTCGTGATTTTTTAAGCATTCAGCGGGGAATGATCAAAATTCCTCTCCTAATCTTAGCTCGTAATTTTTTCAGCATTCAGCGAGAAGTGAAGATATTCCTCGCCTAAGCTTAGCTCGTAATTTTTCAGCATTCAGCGGGGAGTGATCAAAATTCCTTTCCTAAGCTTAGCTTGTAATTTTTTACCATTCACCAAGGAGTAATAAATATTCCTCGCCTAAGTTCAGCTCGTAATTTTTCAACATGTAGCGAAGAGTGATCAAAGTTCCTTGCTCAAGCTCATAATTTCACAAGCTTCAGCGGGAGTAATTGAAATTCCTTGCTGAAGCTCATAATTTCTCAAGATTCAGGGGAAGTAATCAAAATTCCTTGCTCGAGCTCATAGTTTTTCAATCTTTAGCGGGAGTAATCGAAATTCCTCACTTAAGATCGTTATTTCTCAAACTTCAGTGAGAGTAATCAAAGCTCCTTGATTCAGCCCGTAACTTCTCGGTTTTCAACGGGAGTAACAGAAATTCCTTGCTTAAGCTCGTAATTACAGTTCTTTGTGTAAACAACGACAACTTTATCATTTGGCAACACATCTCTATAAGTCTTAGAACCGCGGAAACACTCCTAAGACTTGGGGGGCTAGTTGTATGGAAGGACTTCCGTCAAACGACCTATTGAGTAATTACCGATAAGGTTACAACCTCAAAAGAGCTGGCATGAGTAACCTCATAGAACCACTTGGGGGGCTAGTTGTACGGGATAGCTCGTGCTGAGCTATTCCTTCGCTTCCGGCCTCACTCAAGGGGCGAAGGACGACAAAGAGAGTTGGCATGAGTCACCGCATACCATCTCTAGGGGGCTAATTGTATATGGTAGTTCCTGCTGAACTATTTCTGGCTCTCCACCCCTCTAGGGATGGCGCACCTTGAGTACCATTTTAAGCCCATTGAGTCGGCTCCAGGCTCCTGGCTATCAGCTCGACCAAGGTAAGTCGGCTCCAAGCTCTTGGCTCTCGGCTGCCAGCCCGAAAAGGGTAAGTCAGCTCTAGGCTCCCGGCTGCCAGCCCAACCAAGGTGAGCCAGCTCGACTAGGATGAGTTAGCTCCAGGCTACTAGATGCTAGCTCGACTAGGATAAGTCAGGTACAAGCTCTTGGTTTCCAGCCCGACCAGGGTAAGTTGGCTCTAGCCTCCCGGCTGCCAGCCCGACCAGAGTAAGTCGGTCACTAGCTGCCGGCTGCCAGCCCGACAGAGTAAGTCGGCCACAAGCTGACCACTAAAATTAGGGTTATCATACACTGTAAATACCCCCACATATGCCACATAAAGGGGGTTGATCAATCTCTCTCTCTCTAAGCATATTAAGCTTTATACTCTCCTAAAAGGCAAACACTTACTTAGCCATCGGAGGGGGTTTCCTCGAAACAACCCCCGAGGGCAGTTTACGTTCTCTCTCTTGTAGGTCCTCTAGTGGTGCTGACGGAGTTTTTCAAGTTCAGCCAGAGGTCCCAACAGGCACTCTAAGACCCCAACAGGAAGCCCGAGACTCCAGCAATGCAGTTAGCGGTTTGGATATGCCCGTCGAAGTACACCCGAAACATGTACTATTTCTTTCTCATAACATGTCAATTCACTAATTTATTTCTAAGTTTAGACACCCATTTGTGTCTCGATAAAACCAAACCCAGTGATGAGTACCTTTCACGTCCAATCATAATCAAATGAAGTGAAAGTGTGGAAAGTCTAGTGTTGCGATTAGTTTTTATTTATTTTCTTTCTCTCTATTTTTGAAAACCTGTTATAAGAAAACAACCAATCCAGTTTGGTTTATTCCATAGAAAGGGTTCAAGTTGGGTTCGAAAAGAGCTTTCTAACTATATATTATAAGCCCAATTCCGATGAATAATGAGGAAGTTATGGCCAAATTACTAAACTAGGATTGGTTTGATATTTATATGCGACCCAATGATCTAGAGGAGGGCCTAATATTGATTTATCATTCCTAATGCAATTAGAATTGATTATAGTCTTCTAGATTCTTCTAGAATGTTCTTTTCATTCCTAATTTAATTAGAATTAATAAATTGACTTTAGTTGACTCTTAAGAGTTTTAATCAGAATAAAAGAAGTGTTTTTAAGGAAAGTACGATTTTGCCCTCTCGTACGGCTAAATTTTATCAAATTAAGAAAACGCACTGAAATTTATTTCCAGCGTCTGGCGCTAGAATCCAGCGTTTGGCACCACGCGCATGTTTGGCGTTGCAATCGTGTTTTATTCTTTTCAAAACTCTGATTCTTTTTTATCATATCCGGCTGATTTTCTCTATAAATAGCCTTCTAAAACCTCCATTTTCCATCACCAACTCTCATCAAGAATTTCTTAATTACTCTCTTTCTCTGTTTTCTAAACTAGTCTTTTTTTCATACAAAATTCCGCATTCACAAGACCAAGAAACACCTAGCCAAGTTCGAAGTTGCCTTCGCCCTAGACGAGAAAGGTTTTAATCTCTGAGGGTTTGGTCCCAAATCTATATTTCAATTATTTAATTTAATTGTTTGATTTTATTATTTTCCTTGAAGTTACTAACACGTGTATTTTGTTATTAGAAAGAGGTACGAGACATCCGAGTAAGTGCTTTAATTAATTTTATTGGTATTATGATATAGAAATCATGTATAGATTGTTATTTTAATTCCTAGTGTCATGTTAGGATGTTTTGATTCCTATATCATGTTTAGGGTAACAACTATAATTTTTTAATATCAAATATGCTTATTATGATTCCTACGATGCTTCCTATTTTCTTTCCTAATAGCATGTTAGTATCATGTTAGGGCTATATTATTGACCTTTAATGCTTAGTGACATGCTAGGGTTTGTTATTAATGTTGTTAGTATCATGCCTAGGATCTTGCTATTATTATGCTTTAACATGATTATTTTCATGATTATTATTATTATGATAAATATTATGTTGCTTGATGTATATTTTATTTGTTGTTGCTTGATCACACCTTTTATGCATGTTTAAAGGGAATTGATACTTTTTATCACGCCTAATAAGATAATTAATAATCTTTTTTAGGGTTAATTTGATTATAATTTAAGTGATCGCCAATAACAGTTTTGTTGTGCATTAATATTCAACTAACATAGATAAACAGGTTTAGGGTTAAAACCTATTGAATTGCATGTTAGTCAGAAAGCGCACATGAATATGATCAGAATAAAGTAGAGGCCTATTATTAGGGCAGGTTCAATCTCTTTTAGGTTTGATTTTTACCTTCATCCCCAAACTTCCTGTCATGATTCCAGACCTATTGGAGTTAACGATCTCCTGGATCGTTAAGGAGTGTAACCTTCACCTCGTGAACGGTTTAGAAGTTTCTAAAACTTGTTGGCGATTCTTTTTCTCTAGCTTCCTTCCTTTTAGACGCCACCATTCTTAAGTGTATGATCATACTGGGGTTTAAGTTTGGGGTAATGCTTGAAATATTCCCTACATTTTTTTGGTGACTCCACTGGGGAGGATTTCTATTTTAATTCCTAAAATTTATTTTAGTAATAATTTTAAATGAGTGAATGAGACTCGAAAAGTTCTAAGTATTTCATGTAAATAATTTTGATTAACATTATTGTCATATGCATAAAAAAGATCTCATTGGAAAGACCATCCGTAATGAGTTAAAAACATAGGATTTTTACGCGTAGCAAATTTGAGAAATATCTTTCACAATTAGGATCGAAATAATGCTGCGCGAAACTGGAAAATTTTATCGAGCACAAAAAGCTGCTAGGGCATGTAGGAACTTGCATTAGAAAACAGTGTCTGTCGCTGATAATTTAACTCTGGCCCCAGGCGACACTCCTATTGCCAAGCGCTAGAGCCAAATCGCGGCGTCGGCCTCTGTTCGCTGGCGCCAAGTTCTTCCAATACCGAGCCAGATTTATGCGTTCTAATTTTGACCATTTTTTAGCACTGTTTGCTCGATCCTACTTCCTGATTGAATTTTTCTCACTTTTTTGAAACCCATATGTGTTCTACATATGGACCTAACCCTCTGGGAACTCATGCTCCATCTACCATATTGAACGCTTTGTGCAACAAAGGGTACATCCAAGAATGTTGAATTCACAATACCATGGAAGCGAGTTTTTACCTCGAGATGTCCCATCCACTCGCGTCAACCCTTCAAAAGGTAAGTTCTGCGCGATGCATCTGGACAATTAACCATGGACCCTCTTTGACTAACCCATATCCCGAACTTTAGAGAACTAGAGCTATGGTTAGGTTGCGAACTCATTGCATCATATTGTGCCTACTTGACAAATTGTGCATTATTTGTTGTGCACACTCTATGAGTTTTTTCTAACCGTTTGTTTGACTTGTGTTAAGGCTAAATAAACTGATTAATGACTAAAAGAACTTTGCCTAATTAATTAAATAATTAATTTGAGTACATAAAGTCTAATAAATTAATTAGAATTGACTTAGTACGACATTAGGCATACCCTGTAGAGTAATAATACTAAAAGCAGTCCCAGATCAAAGTTCCAGCAATGGCGCCAGGATTTGGACTGCAGCGCCACACTGTGTTGTTCAGCACCTGGCGACAGCTCTGTCGTCTGGCGCTACACTGCAATGTGCGGTGACAGTCATGTTGCTTTGGTGACAGTTCGTTATATTGCTCGAGTCATCACTATGTGTCTAATTAAAAAAATTGCTAATCAATTCGATTATTTTATTAATAATAATACCTCGTTAAGTCCTTAATCGAGTCTAGGCACTAAGTCCCATGGTCTTACACAAGAGTCAAAGCATGTCACTTGCACTCACCATATAAAAGCACACACTAATATTAGTTGGGGTTTGATAAGTCCGACTTACCGTGGAAACAACCCCGACCCAAAGAACCACTTGCAATTAATAAAACCATTAAGTATTACAAATAAACATAAAAGGATAAAATCAGAATTTATCTTTGATGTGTGCTTCGCCCGACCCAATGGGCTCTTACTTGAAAGCTTTAAGTCTAAAAATACGGATTCTCCAACGTTATCCACCATAAAGAAAGAACACCGACTTTTTAGGTCCGCTACCTTAGAGTTAGCAAGGTCCGACCAAAACCCAAGTGTTAATGGAGTTTAAGATTTTTTTCCAAAATGAAATGCTCTTTCTAACTCCCACTCAAGCACTTTTCTCCAAAACCCAACATGGGTATTTATAGGGAAAAGTGGGAGTGGGAATTTCAATCCCATCAATGTCGGATCATGAAATTCCACAATTTAATTTAAAGCTAATATAAATTAAATAGGCAAGCAAGTAATAAATAAACATGTGTCCATGTTGTATGTAAAGAGAAGTGAGGACCACTTGGAGAGGAGGGGACCATACTTGCTCCCCACTCCTTCCTTTCCTTGTGCCACTTGTCCTCACACAAACACACTCCCTTCACATGCATCCACAATGACCCGCCCTAGCACTCGGCCCAGTCTCGCCCCGCACATGCGGGCTGCTAGCTGCAGCTTTCTCGGCCCAGCACGCCCACGCACATATGTGCGGGCTGCTGCTACCGATGGGCGCTTTTAGCAAGCCACGCACATTTGCGGGCTGCTAGCAGTAGCGCGCGCCAGCAAGCCACGCAATGCTTGCGGGCTGCTAGCCGTGGATCGCTTGCAAGCCTCGCACATGGTGCGGGCTGCTAGCTTGCCTAATCCCCTAGCACTCGGGATTCCAATGCTAGGAGTATTTTAGTCATTGTTGATTTATTACTAATTTTGCTTTCTCGTCTTTTACTATTTTTTACTCGACTTTCGACGCTCGGTTTCGACGCTCAAAGCTCGAATTTCCAACGTCTAAATATTTAACACTCGGGCGACGAATTAATTACTTCTGAATTAATTCGTCGAGTAGGTTTGTATATTTGCTTGGGTATGACCCAAAGGGTTCAGTCAAGATTAAGCTGCAATATTAATTATACATTAATATTACTGATCGGAAGCGGCCTCCACCCAGGCATTCCGATCACTTGACCTTACTGAATATATTAGCTTTCTAATAATTCTGAACCCACTATCAGAATAATACACATGTTCGAAGGACACCATTCCTTTCAACCTCCCTTTTGTCTTTCCGGGCAAGTGAGCATTTAGTGTATAGCCCATTTCTTATGTCACTTCATCTCTCTTCAAGAACTATAAGTTAAGATTATTTCGTCATCCTTATTACGTCCAGAAGTGTTTCTCGATTCCAAGTCCGACTGTCAATAAACAGATGATTTCTAAAATCCATCCGAGCACGGCCATGCATTTTTACAGTCTCGCTCTACTAGTGGCCTTGTATACAACAAAGACATCTTCCCTATTTTAGTAAGGGGACATTCCCATTCTTGTAATTTAGCTCCTCTTACTGAGAGGACCTAGCCGCCCGAGTGTTGCCGTTATAATCCCCTATTACGGCAGACATTTGACAACATCAAAGCGGACTAGTACTCAAACAAGAGAACTCACAATACTCATGGTCAAGGTAATAGGTTCCGATTGCCATAATGAGAAGTATACTTATGACGATTTTTAATCTCTTAAAGTATTCTCATAGGTCGATCAAGTATGGCTCTAAACCAATACTTGTGCAAATAATTTATGACAATCATGTCCTCGTATCACAAGAAACAGTGCTATAAATCAGACTACACACTAATCTCAATTGGTCATTAATCGTCCATCATTTAAATGACCTCGATTAGGGACAATTTTCGATTATAATATTCAACGTTCACTTAATAGGTGTTTCCTTACCAAGATTCGTCTTGATACCCTATTTTGAATATTCGGAGAATCAAATGGACTCATTATTTAATCCTAAACAACAATTAAATAGCAAACGGAGTAATAAAATAATGCATGAAATTTATATTAATCCAAAACTTGAATGATTTTTCTTAGTGTCTTAGATTAAATGTTCAAAAATTTAACTAAAAAGCTAAACAAGGAAATCATATCCAGTCTCCTACATGCCTGATTCCCATTGCCTCAACGTGATTTTGTGCTTCACTTGAGGCAAAGGTTTAGTAAGTGGATAGGCTACATTGTCTTCCATTCCAACTTTGCAAATTCTGATTTCACCTTCTGATTTCCATTCTCGAATCATGCGAAACCGCCGTTTGACATGTTTGACTTTCAGATGTTCCCTTGGCTCTCTGGCCTGAGCAATAGCTCCATTGTTGTCACAATAGAGGGCTATTGGACCCTTTATGGAGGGTACAACATCAAGTTCATCAATGAACTTACGAATCCAAACAGCCTCCTTAGCCGCTTCAGCTGCTGCTAAGTACTCGGCTTCAGTTATAGAATTTGTAGTTGTACTCTACTAGGCACTCTTCCAACTGAACGTTCCTCCATTTAGACAGAACACATATCCAGATTGCGATTTCAAATCGTTTCTGTCTGTCTAGAAGCCCGCGTCGGTATAACCATCAACAACTAATTCCTCTGAACCACCATACACCAGGAATTTATCTTTGTTCCTTTTCAGGTACTTTAGGATATTCTTGGTCGCATTCCAATGGGCCTCTCCTGGATCTGATTGGTAACGGCTCGTAGCACTCAAGGCATACGATACATCTGGCCTGGTACATATCATGACATACATGATCGATCCAATAAGCGAAGCATATGGAATCAGATTCATTCTTTTCTGCTCATTAGGTGTCCGTGGACACTACTTCTTGCTCAGGATTATGCCATGTGACATTGGCAGGTGACCTCTCTTGGCCTCTTCCATGCTAAATCAAGCAAGTACCTTTTCAATATAAGTACTTTGACTCAATCCAATCATCCTTTTTGATCTATCCCTATAGATCTTGATGCCTAGTATGTATTAAACTTCTCCTAAGTATTTCATTGAGAAAAAATTTCCAACTTCTGCTAGCTTGCTTTAGTCCATAAATGGACTATTAAGCTTACAGAACTTCCCAGCATTGTTTTGGTCGACAAAACCTTCTGGCTGTGTCATGTACACAGTTTCTTCCAAAATATAATTTAAGAAGGTGGTTTTCACGTCCATCTGCCATATTTCATAGTTATAATATGCAACAATCGCTAGAAGGATCCAAACAGATTTAAGCATTGCGACTGGTGAAAAGGTTTCATCGTAATCAATACCATGAACTTGTCTATAACCTTTTGCCAGCAATCTAGCTTTGTAAATGAATACATTTCCATCTTTGTCGTTTTCATCTTGAAAATCCACTTACATCCGATAGGTGTATAACCTTTGGGTAAGTCAACCAAGTCCCAGACTTGATTTTTAAACATGGAATCCATTTCAGATCTCATGGCCTCATGCCATTTAGCAGAGTCGGTGCTTGCCATCGCTTGCTTGTAGGTTACCGGTTCATCTCCATCCATAATCAGGATTACTCTGAGATCTCGGTTAATACTAAACCAAGATATCTATCAGGTTAAGATCTCGGCCTCTAAGACCTACGTAGGGTAATGGATTGAGTATTTTCATTGTCGGTTTGACTTTGCACATTTTTATCATTTTCACCTGCGTCAACATATGCTATTTGAGCACTTTGATTGTCATTTTGATTTTGTTGCTCATCCTCACGAACTTCGTCGAGTTCGATTTTTCTCCCTCTTATCATTTTGGAAAGGTGTTCCTTCTCCAAAAAGACACCATCGCGAGCAACAAAAACTTTGTTTTCCAATTTTTTGTAGAAGTAATACCCTTTGGTCTCTTTTGGGTAGCCCACAAATCTAAACCTTGTCAGATTTGGGATGAAATTTGTCAAAAATCAATTTCTTGACATATGCTTCGCATCCCCAGATCTTTAGAAAAGACAACCTAGGAGGTTTCTTAGTCCATAATTCATATGGAGTCTTTTCTACAGCTTTTGATGGTTCAAGGTTCAGTTTTAGTGTCGTAGTTAGAAGTACGTGTCCCCAGAAAGAGATAGGAAGATCACTAAGACCCATTGTTGATTGTACCATGTCTAACAAGGTCCGATTTCTCCGTTCGGATACTCTGTTACATTTTGGAGTTCCTGGAGGTGTCAATTCCGAAAGTATACCTTTTTCTTTCAGATGGTTATCGAATTCTTGGCTCAAGTATTCACCACCTTGATCCGATCGAAGGGCTTTGGTTTTCTTGCCAAGCTGATTTTCAACTTCACTCTGAAATTCTTTGAACTTTTTAAACGAATTAGATTTATGCGAGATTAGGTAGACATAACCATATCTACTATATTCATCTGTGAAGGTTATAAAATATCGGTGTCCATTTCTTGTGGTTGAGCTCATTGGTCCACATACATCAGTGTGTATAAGACCTAATAAGTATCCTGCCCTTTTTCCTAGCTTGGAGAATGGCTTCTTAATCATCTTGCCTAATTAACATCCCTCGCAGTTCTCAAACGGTTCTAAATAGAAAGAGTCAAGAATACCTTCTTGTAGAAGTCTCTTGATGTGTTTAATGTTAATGTGTCCAAGACGACAATGCCACAAGTAAGTTTGGTTTGATTCTATGGGCTTAGGTCTTTTGGTATTATTATAAACAATTTTGTCTAAACACACAAAAGGTGTAATTTCCATAAATATAAACAAGACATTTAAACAAAAGGTCTTGTGATCAAGGTTTAAAATGATGTCCAACGTCGCAAGATCAAAGTATGGTAGATAAAACTTAACAAGTTTTAGAATTTAGAAAAAATACATGAGATTACAAGCTTTCTTTGGAAAGATTTACTTCTTCTTTCACTTGTGTACTCATGACCACTTGAAAAAACACCGCTCATTTTGTTCCTGAAATAAGAGCATAAAATGAGTCAATTTTCCGGTATCTAATACCTTATAAATTGCTTATTTTCAAGTGTGTGGATGATATCTAAGATTGAGGCCATCTTTCCTCTTGCCTCATTTTCCAGATACTTGCTACATTCGCTTTTGTAGTGGCCTTGCTTACTACAATAGAAGCAGCGCATCTTTGCCTTGTTTTTGAACTCCTTTTTCTTAAGCCTTAGAGCAAACGTAGCCACCTTGCAAGAATAGGTTTTCTGGAGCTCTTGGACAACTTCCTTGTAGGACAGTTTGTTCCGATTGTTGGTAAGTCGCATCTTAATTGTAACATACCCCGAGTGGAGTGATCATAAAAGCATATGAGTCGCTTGCTCATCCTCCACCGGTTTACCAATCAGTTTCAGATGGTTAAATAACCTTGTCATCTTTTGCACATGGGCTTGAAGTGGCATCCCAAGTCTAAGTCTTGCACTATAGACCCTAGTCCATACTTCTTACCTTTCTTTGCTAAGATATCCATCTTGCGGTGGCTTGATCCTCATGTTAGACAATGACCTAGTAACTTCTTCGACGAGTCCATCATAGTTGCCCTTATCGCTCTTTGTTACCCTCAAATTGACCACATCTTCTAGACCCTTGAGAAGTACATCCGGAAGGTAGTTGGAGAATTTCTTCTTCCACTGTTCCAGAATGGAGTTTTCCATGAGTTGTGAGGCTCTCTTCCAATCATAACTCCACTCCTCATGAGCCATATTCCTCATAATCCCTTTTGAGTAGAAACTCGGGATGGGCGTATCCAAGATATGCTCTAGGTAGAAATTGCGAAGGGTCAAACGGAGTACCTCTTCCCATTCCTTGAAGTTTACCAAATTCAAGCTAAATGATAACTTCTCGGGAAATTCTAGGAACATAAGATTGTTGTCGATAGTTAAAGACATGATTCTACATTTGAAATAATTTTGAAAATGAAAAACCATTCATGAAATTTAAATAAGATTGAATTCATGCATTTTAATCAAACTTATTTAAAACGTCTTATTCACACATTTAAAGTTGTCCCCAATTTGGTTAAAATAAGTCGATTCCAAGAACCGAAGAAACAAAGTGTGATTAAGCATGCTTTGGCTTGTCTTAACACTCAATCTCCTAAGGTAAGCAACGCTTTTCTAATGGCTCCAAGCCACTCTTGGTTGAATAAATCGTCGCATCTAATGCTCTCTCAACAATTTATTTACTTTGCCACGACATGTTAGAACTCCATCACTCATATGGTTGAGTACAACCAAAACCAACTTGCATACCCTGTATGCCTTACACTCCTAGGAGAGGTAGTGATGCCTCGCTTTGTCATAGCCCACCACAACCCTCGTTCGGCTGGTAAGTGTTGTTTTGGAATGACAAGTTTTTATTCAATATCTAGGGACCTAGGGTTTCTATGTTGGTTGATTTAAGTGAACTTAATTAATCATCACAACAATCGAAATCCTAAACATGCATCTAACATATAATTCATATACATAAACATAAATAAAGATGCATTTGGCAACTAGCATATATATATATCGAAAAACATAAATAAAGATGCATTTGGCAACTAGCATGACCCCTTGAGATCTTCAATCTTCAAAAGGTCTTCATTGCAACTTTCATGGCTACGTCTTTCAAGAACCTGCATGACCCCTTGAGATCTTCAAATCTTCAAAAGGTCTTCATTGCAACTTTCATGGCTACATCTTTCAAGAACCTCCATCTTCAAGACTTGACCATAATTAACTGCAACTACTAGTATCTACGATTAGGACTAATCTAAATATTAAGGTACAAAAATACTCAACAGTATGTAGACCGTATTTAGATTTACAAAAATACATCACGGAGTACAGTCCGTATTTTCTATCCTTATCGGGCCCTTCTAGTTGCCATTTCATAAAACCTGTGAGAGAATATACATTCCATTCATCCATTCATTGTTTGTGAATGGCCCATGCATTTTACAACGATAAACAAGTAACAATGCATAAACACACGTGAACTAGTAATTAATCTAGGTGGTTAATCCAATTAACACGCCTAATTAAAACTAGTCAAAATTGTTTTAACCGGTTATGTAAATAAGCGCAATTAACATTTGAAGCTCCCACTAAATTCCGCATCCAACTTAATTAATCCAATTAATTAAGCCGGTATTTCTTAAAATTTGTCAAAATAAATTTTTCCAATGCCGCTCAAAACCGAGGCCTAGCCTCCAAAATTTATTAAAATAATTAAAATAAATTAGATTAATAAAATAATTAAAATGATAATTTTTAAGAAAAAATACGTAGTCCAAAGTGTCTAAGTGCCTAGCACTAAAACATGGAGTGCTCACATTTCGCACAACCGTTTGATGCTCAATGAACGTGGGAGTAGGCCCGATGTCGCTAAGCGTTACACCGCCCACACCACCGAATTTTCACACATCAATAATGTGGCCCTTAATGACCATGTTGAACGAATTCATTGCACTACATTGCTTCGCTAGCAACGTCTACGCATAACCCTAATTACACGATGCATGCACCAAGTCCCAAGCGATGCACGATGTGCTCGTGCTTGCACTAGCCACGGCCACCCACGCAAGGCAGCACGCACAGGCGCGCACAACACCTTGCTACTGTTGTGCCGTGCTGCTGGCGCGCCATGCTGCTAGCAGCAAGCAGCAGCCACGCATTGGCTCGCAGGCAAGCTCAGGGCTGCATGCTTGGCAGCCACATGTGGGTTGCTATGCAGCCCGGCTAGCCAAGTGATGTGTTGCCTCGTTTTTCGTGCCACAGCCTCGGAATTTTGATCCCAATTTTGCATGACATAATTATTAATTCTAAATTAATTTTAGAACTAATTCATTTGAGCAAAAAAAAACAATTAAACAAGTCTAACTTAAATAAAATTTTTAAAGTGCATGTAACCAAAATAATTCCCAAGAACCATTCTTTAATTAAATTGGTTTAACTTGGTTCAACAAAAATAATAAGGGCAATTACTCACTATTAATTTAATTAATTTAAATTAACCTTGAGTTTTTGACAAAATAAGAGGGAGTTGGAAAAATGAATATAAGTTCAATAAAGATTCCAACTTTAATACTTGTGAATCCATAAAAAATTATATCTACCAATATGAAGATAAACAATTTTTTTATCACAAAGTTTCAAACTTTATGATTCCAATCAACTAAAAAATGATTAAATCAACATAGTTTAACAAAAATTCATGGAATTTAGTAATATAAAGTTTCAATCACTTAACATATTTAAAGATTGAATCTATAATACTTGGAAGCCCAAAGAACAACAATTTCACAATTAATGCAATTAGTTTGCAATTATGTGAAAAAATAAAACCAAGAATTCAAGCACAAATTACTACCCAGTAATCATGCCTAAAGAGGTTTAAAATTGAATATAAAATATTTATTGAACCAATTACATAACCACCAATTACAAACGAAAAACCCTCGAAAATAGCATTTCTGGTCGTTTTTTGGCTAAAAATCGTATCCTAAATGGATAAAAACAATTTCCATAACACATTTTCCACCAAAAATTCACTATTTTTGGGTCAAAATCTGGGTTCGGGGCTGAAAGTAGCTTAAATAAGAGGTTAAAATAGATAATACGAGCTACTAATCTAATTAGCAACTTAAAACAAAAAAATTAAGCCATAAAAATCACCTTGAAAAATATTATAATTTTAAAAATAAACGAGCGTGGTTCCGATACCGCTGGTGAGGTTTGGTAAGTCCAACTTACCGCGGAAACAACCCTGACCCAAAGAACCACTCGCAATTAATAAAACCATAAAGCATAACAAATAAAAATAAAAGGATAAAATCGAAATTTACCTTTGATGCGTGCTTCGCCCGATCCAATGGGCTCTTACTTGAAAGCTTTAGCTCCGAAAATACCGAGCCTCTAACGGTATTCACTCACAAGGGACGAACACTGACGTTTTAGGTCCGCTACCTTGCAGTTATCAAGGACCGACTAAAATCCAAGTGTTAATGGAGTTTAAGAGTTTTTGCCAAAATGCAATGCTCTTTCTAACTCCCACTCAAGCACTTTTCTCCAAAACCCAACATGGGTATTTATAGGTAAAAGTGAGAGTGAGAATTTCAATCCCATCAATGTGGGATCATGAAATTCCACAATTTAATTTAAAGCTAAAATAAATTAAATAGGCAAGCAAGTAATAAATCAACAAGTGTCCTTGTTGTATGTAAAGAGAAGTGAGGACCACTTGGAGAGGAGGGGACCATACTTCCTCCCCACTCCTTCCTCTCCTTGTGCCACTTGTCCTCACACAAACACACTCTCTTCACATGCTTCCCCAATGACCCGCCCTAGCACTTGGCCCAGCCTAGCCCCGCACACGCGGGCTGCTAGCTGCAGCTTTCTCCACCTAGGATGCCCACGCACATGTGTGGGCTGCTAGCAGTAGCGCGCGCCAACAAGCCACGCAATGCTTGCGGACTGCTGGCCGTGGCTCGCTAGCAAGCCTCGCACATGGTGCGGGCTGCTAGCTTGCCTAATCCCCTAGCACTCAGGATTCCGATGCTAGGGGTATTTTAGTCATTATTGATTTATTACTAATTTTGTCGTCTCGTCTTTTACTATTTTTGACTCGACTTCCGACTCTCGGTTTCGACACTCTAAGCTCGAATTTCCGACGTCTAAATATTTAACACTCGGGCGACGAATTAATTTCTTTCGAATTAATTTGTCGTGTCTGTTCGTATATTTGCTTGGGTGTGACCCGAAGGGTTAAGTTAAGATTAAGCTGTAATATTAATTATACATTAATATTACTGATCGAAAGCGGCCTCCACCCAAGCATTTCGATCACTTGACCTTACTGAATATATTAGCTTTCTAATAATTTTGAACCCGCTATCAGAATAATACACTTGTTCGAAGGACACCATTCCTTTCAATATGTATGTACACTTTGACCATGTCTAAGAGAGGCTTGTATGCACATGTTTTCCGTCATTATTTTAGGGGGGTAAGTCGGATATTAATCCTCTAATTAAACCACTTGTTTGAACCCTATACTTGATTCTCAAAAATATACACCTTATTTCTGACAAAGATCAAGGCAAAGTCAATTTGAGTCAAGTCATAAAAATAAATGGTTTAATTTAAAGAGCGTGGTCAAGAAAGGAAGGGCATTTGATCAAAGACAACCTTTTCATTCAAGTTCAACTTTTTGACAAACCAATCGCTCGAAAAAGGAAAGCTAAGAAGATAATGGCAACTCAGGAGGAAGTCAATGAACTTAGGAATCAATTTACTTACATGACTAAGGCATTGAAGGCTTTAACCTTAAAAATCAATGACCCTCTGAAGCAACAACAGATGGACCTCATGCAAGAAAGCTTGAGCAAGTTTCTAGGAATTAGTTCATATGCTTGAGCAACACTATTAAAGATTCAATTCAAAAAATGATTGATGATAAGAAGCTAGTTAAAATCCCACAAGAAGAAGACATAATCATTAATGGGGTTTGGGACAGCGATGAAGAATATGTTTACCTAAAAAACATAGAAAGACCTCCACTTTCAGTGTCATATTCAGTAGGTGATTTCTGGGATGAAGAGGATTCACCTATAGACGTCCTCACAAGATCTGGGAGAACACAACCTCCCATCTCAACACAACCTATGCTGAATACGCAGCAAGTTCCCAGACCTTTCATAGAAGACAATGATATTGTCAAGCAATTCAAAATGACCAAGGTTGAGATGAATGTATGGAAGCTTCTAGCTACATCTCGAGAACATAAGTTGGCAGTGATGAATGCCTTGGATAAGATAGGGATAGATTCTGACACCACTCCTAAGGGGTTAGCCAACTTCCTTACGAGTGATCTCCCTAGTCCTATCAACTTGATCACCTTTTCTGATAAAGATTTTTCTCCAGAAGGTGACAGCATTATAAGGCACTAAACCTTACAGTGGTTTGCAAGAGAATGAACGTCCCAATGACTCTTGTAGACAATGGATCGGCAATTAATGTCTGTCCACTCAGAAGTGCGAGGATGTTAGGCATAAGGGATGAAGACTTAACCCTGTCAACACAAGGAATAAGGGCTTATGACAACACTCGTCGCCAAGCTCTTGGTAAGATTACCATGAATATAACGGCGGGAGCAATAGAACATGCTACTACCTTTCAAGTGGTAGATATTAAAGCTTCATTTAACTTATTGTTGGGACGCCCTTGGCTTCATGACCTAAAGGTCGTCCCTTCATCTCTCCAACAATAGGTAAAAGCCATAGTTGGAGGAATCCCTATCACAATCGATGCTTCACCCATGAGGATTAAAGCTGTGGAAAATCCAATCATTAATGTGGAGCACAATGAAAACGATGAAGACTTGAGGGGCTTTAATAAAGAGGTCTCCTTAATCGAGGAGGATGAAAGGACCCCTCTCTGCCACGACCCCCACTCTAATATCATGATAAATGTTATTCTTAAGAAACAAGGGCATTTTCCAAGAATGAATCTAGGAAAGAATAAGGGAATAGCAAAACAGATGGAATTTCCTAGCCTCCCTAAGTTAGATACTTTCAATCTAGGTTTTGAACCGACTCTCGAAGATCTTAAGCGATCCCACCAAAGGTCTAAGGCACGTAGGAATGCTCGCATCCAAAAGAAAGTAATCCCAATGGATCAGTATCCTCTTACTCTCAATGGGAAATTCATAAAAGAAGGAGAGGACTATCCATGCTATGAATTTCCCAAACCTTTTGTTGTAAATAGCATAAGGCGATCGGGATTCAAAATTTTCTTAGAACATGCTACTACCTTTCAAGTGGTAGATATTAAAGCTTCATTTAACTTATTGTTGGGACGCCCTTGGCTTCATGACCTAAAGGTCGTCCCTTCATCTCTCCACCAACAGGTAAAAGCCATAGTTGGAGGAATCCCTATCACAATCGATGCTTCACCCATGAGGATTAAAGCTGTGGAAAATCCAATCATTAATGTGGAGCACAATGAAAACGATGAAGACTTGAGGGCTTTAATAAAGAGGTCTCCTTAATCTAGGAGGATGAAAGGACCCCTCTCTGCCACGACCCCCACTCTAATATCATGATAAATGTTATTCTTAAGAAACAAGGGCATTTTCCTAGAATGAATCTAGGAAAGAATAAGGGAATAGCAAAACAGATGGAATTACCTAGCCTCCCTAAGTTAGATACTTTCAATCTAGGTTTCGAACCAACTCCCGAAGATCTTAAGCGATCCCACGAAAGGTCTAAGGCACGTAGGAACGCTCGCATCCAAAAGAAAGTAATCCCAATGGATCAGTATCCTCTTACTCTCAATGGGAAATTCATAAAAGAAGGAGAGGACTATCCATGCTATGAATTTCCCGAACCTTTTGTTGTAAATAGCATAAGGCGATCGGGATTCAAAATTTTCTTAGATTGCTACTTTCTAGATGAAATCCCAACTCCTATCCACAACGAGAAAGCACCCCCATGCTTTGACTTTAATGTCATGGGATTATTATTTAGGCGAGAAAAAGATGTGTCAAGATACATAAAGGATAACTTCTCGCTCATCCAAACGGTCCTACAAAGCGAGAACTTTGACCCCTCAAAGCTCATCACTCCAACCAAAGGATCAGTACAAGGGTGGCACAAGACAGTCAAGGTGACTACTCCAAGTGGAAGGAAAATCTCCATAACGACAGGGCAAGGACCAATGTTTGAAGAGTCGTCTGAGTCAGAGTCAGAGTCAAAGTCCCTTCCTGTAGAGTCATCTAAGTCCTTAGTTGTAGCACCCCCTCCTTATTCTATTTCTTCTCCTAGGATAGTTAGTAATCAAGTCCCTGAGGACATCTCCCTTTTTGATGTAATGATTTCCGAATTCAATAATATGTTTTCTCCTACTTACTCCTCGTGTTTTTTTTAACACAAGATGACGAGCATTGCTTAACTAACAATGAAAATGACAAAGAAATTATTAAAGCAATGGAAACACTTGAAAAGAAAACACCGATAATTGAGGAAACTGAGACGATTGATATCTCAAATGATTCAACCATTAAAAGAGAGGTTAAAATCGGATTAACACTTAATGAACAAGAAAGAACCGATTTAATTAATCTACCCAAAGAGTTTATCGATGTATTTGTTTGGTCATGTGAAGATATGCCAGGTATTAATAGAGAAATAGCTCAACACACTATACCACTAATTCTAGGAATGAAACCTGTAAAACAAAAGTTGCATCGAATGAAACCCGACGTAGCTCTTAAAATAAAAGAAGAAGTTCAAAAACAAATAACTGCAGGTTTTATCAGGGTATCGAAATACCTCGAATGAATAGCCAACGTCGTCCCAGTTCTGAAAAAGGATGGAAGGGTAAGAATGTGTGTCGACTACGAGATTTAAATAAGACAAGTCCAAAGGACGACTTCCCTTTACCACACAACGATATTTTGGTAGATAATACAGCAAATCATGCACTTCTCTCATTCATGGATGAATGCGCAGGATAAAATCAGATTCTCATGGCAGAAGAAGACATGGAGAAAACAACCTTCATAACACCATGGGGTACTTACTGTTACACGGTAATGTCATTCGGGTTGAAAAACGCAAGTTCTACTTACCAACGAGCAACGACTGCCCTACTCCGTGACATGATGCACAAAGAAGTTGAAGTATATGTGGACGATATGATTGTGAAGTCAAAAGATCGCCCAGACCATCAAGAAGCCTTGAGAAAATTCTTTGAAAGGCTAAGGAAATACAAAATGAGGTTGAATCCATCCAAGTGCGCTTTTTGAGTCACCTCGGGCAAGCTTTTGGGATATGTCATAAGCTCTAGAGGAATAGATATATACCCAACCAAGATCAAGGCAATCATTTTAATGTCACCGCCAGAAACCGAGAAACAAATTCGAGGATTTATTGGCCGGTTGCAATATATAAGTAGGTTCATATCAAAATTAACAACAATATGTGAACCAATATTCAAGAAACTTAAAAAGAATGTACCAGTAGTATGGGACAATGAGTGCCAAAGATCCTTTGAAAAGATCAAAGCCTATCTCGCAAATCCTCCCGTATTAGCACCAGCACTTCCTGGAATACCTCTTAGGATGTACTTAACAGTCACCAAGGAGACAATGGGAGCCATGCTTGCACAAGAAGTAGAAGGTAAAGAAAATGCCATCTACTATCTAAGAAAAAAGGTTCTTGAGTATGAAGTACGCTATACACCTCTTGAGAAATTGTGCCTCGCATTGGTGTGGGCCACAACCAAGTTAAGACATTACATGCTTGTGCATACAGTCTTTGTAGTTTCCCGAATGGATCCACTTAAGTATTTATTCGAGAATTATACACTCAATGGGCGCATATTAAGATGGATAGTCAACTTAGGTCAGTTCGACGTAACATTCATGCCTCAAAAGGCTATCAAAGGATATGTGGTCTCGGATTTCCTAGCAGATTTTCCAATAGAAGATTCAACGCCAATACACGACAATGAATTTCAAGACGAAGACTTGATGGTCACAGAAGATGATACTTGGACTTTATACTTCGATGGAGCCTCAAACAAAAAGGGATGTGACGTTGGAGTATTATTAGTATCACCTAAAGAAGAGCATGTTCCAATTTCCATATAGCAAGATTTCAACGTTACCAACAACGCTGCTGAATACGAAGCATGCGTGGTAGGCCTTGAAACAGCTTTGGCATTGGGAGTGAAGGAGTGAAGAAATTACAAATATTCAGGGACTCTTCATTGATCATCAACCGGATTTCTAAAAGATGGAAAGTAACGAGCGAAACTCTAGCCCCTTACCAAACTTATCTGGAAACTCTCACCAATCAGTTAGAAAAGATAGAATACACATATCTACCTCGAGAGGACAGTCCACGAAGGCATTTGTGGAACCCATGTTAATGGCAAAATTTTAGTCCAAAAGATAATGCGAGAAGGATACTATTGGACTACCATGAATAGGGATTATCATCAATATGTGAAAAGATGCACTAAATGCCAAATCTACGCCAATTTACAACATGTTCCTCCATCTCTAATCTACACCTACACTTCACCATGGTCATTCTCTACATGGGGAATTGATATTATTGGTAAAATTACCCCTCTAGGAACAGGAGGTCGTGAATACATCCTAGTAGCAATTGACTACTTCACAAATTGGGTTGAAGCACAATCATATGCTAAGCTCGCTGCAAAACATGTAGCACTCTTTATCAAAAGGAATATCATTTGTCGATATGGAGTCCCAAATGAAATGATAAGTGACAATGGAACTCACTTTCAAGCTGAGTGAAGAATTGTTACAAAAATATGGCATTCAACACCATCATTCTTCTCCTTATAGACCTCAAGCAAATGGAGCAGTTAAAGCAGCTAATAAAAATCTAAATACTATCATCGAGAAAATGACAAAAAAAATTACAAGGATTGGCCTGACAAACTCCATTTCAAACTTTGGGGTTATCGCACGTCAATTCGCACATCAACAGGAAATACGCCATTCTCCTTGGTTTATGGAATGGATGTCGTACAACCTGTAGAGCTAGAGATACAGTCTCTATGCATTGCACTAGAAAGTAAACTCGATGAAATCGAATGGACTAGAGAAAGATATGAAGAGCTAATTCTACTAGATGATGAGCGACTAGAAGCTCTACATTATACTCAATGCTATCAAACTCGTATGGCTAGGCATTTTAATAAGAAGGTCAAGAAAAGAAACATCAAATTAGGAGACTTGGTGTTAAAAGCATTGAGGAAAAATGTTTTGGATCCAAGAGGCAAATTTAGACCTAATTAGTCTGGACCCTATATTGTCAAAACAATCCTATTAGGAGGTGTAACAAAATCAACTTATATGGATGGAAATGAGTTCTCGAACATGACAAATCTTGACCAACTAAAAAATTACTACCCATAATTACTTGATTAGGGTAACCAAGAGATCTACATTTGGCCTGATTCCTTAAGAAAGGATACGTAGGCAACCCTTTACGAGTGCGACCATTTTATTTTTCGCAAACCTCGCATCCCAGATATAAAAAAAAATCGATAGAAATTTGACGGAACATCGTCGTCACAGGAAAAAGCCTGTCGCCAGCCGATGTACTGTAATGCCAGGTGACAGCGCCTGTCGCCAGACGGCAGCAGTCGGCGCTAGCCATAAAGTAGCGGCGCCGCTCTTCTGGGAATACCTGGGCAAATTTTGGAGTTTGTCGGAAAATTTTCGACTTTCGTACTCGAAAAAAAATTTCCGGAAAATAAAATTTTCTGTTTTCATTGCTTTAATAAATTAAATTTAAAGAAGATGATTTAATTAAAAAGCTGAAATTTCATTAATAAAATATACTAAAAATTATATTATTGATGGAATTTAAATAAAGCTTAACAAAACAATTAACTTTAAATTTAAAACTAAGTCTAATAAATTTAAAGTTAAGCAATGCTTCAATCTTTCTTCTCTTTCTTTGCTCTCTTCCAATTTTTATCTGCATCCTCTTCATCGTCCATGACTTTAGCTAGTAGGCATCCTTTAGAGGACCTACACTTAATTTTGGAGTAAATAGTTTCTCCCTTATCTAGGGCTCCATGTTTCTTCTCTGAAGTGTCAGCTTTTCTTTTCCCTTTATCCTTTGTAGAGTTCTTCTTCTTAGGCATCATAGGTGTTTTGAATTCAATCTTTTCACCCAAGCGTTCCTTAACAGGAATCACCTTGTCAACTAGACAATTATTCACATTGGTTTTACTCTGATCTTTCTTTATGTCTTTTGAAGGTTTCTTGAGAAGCCATCTCTTTAAATCATTGGGCAAGGAAGGAGGAACTTTTTGGGTAATCACTTCCCATAAAGGTCATCAAATTTTTCTACTTCTTGTGAAATAGGGAATTCATAGGGACAACGAAGATCCCCAGAAGGAATTGTTTGAAGTAGGTCGTACTGTCTTTTTACCCTGCAGGGGTAATAAAAAGTTATCTTGGTTAAGCTTGGAAGACGACAGAAAGGTTGCTTGTTGACACCAACCATCTTCTCTATTTTTCACCAAGGGATGACCCACTTGGTAGAAAAGTTGCAAGAGGCAAAGAATTTTTTCCACTCATGGTGCCCCATCTTAGAGAAGCGTTTCTTTTGCTTCACAAAGCAATTTGGAGTGTATTTTTCAACATTGTCGGGAGGACTAATTAATTCTAGTCTCTCCATTAGCCATATTTGAAAAATTTCAATGCAAATAAATTAATATCACTATACAAAAATATGTTTTTGATTTCTGTAATTAAAAATATCATTTTTCTACCTGTAATAAAGTTGGAGAGCCCCAAAAAGGTGCTTTTGGATTTCTCTTCATATCATCAAGACTAAGCATAATCTCTCCAACAATTAATGGCATTGGATTTCTCCTAGATTCGATTTGCTCCAAAACAGTTGGTATAATTGCTTGGCCCTCATTAGTTCTACCAGACTACCACTAGTGAGAAAATATGGGTTAAGCATGCAAAAGAGAAAAGCCCTTCTTCTATAAACATAAAAAGATTCAGAATAAGGTCTATCAAAGTAATGGCGTGCAAAAGAGAAAAGCCCTTCTTCTATTAACGTGTGAAGTTGGTAAAATTCTTAGTAACTAAAAACATGATTATTTTTTTAAAAGCTAAGACTATGATTAATCTGCTGAAATTATGAAGAAATTCCGCAGATCAGGGGGCTATTTATACACAACATCGATAAAGTTTTATCCGAAAATGATTCGGAGTCAGTGCTCTTCAGCGCCAAACAACGACTCTGTCATCTGGCGCCAATCGCCAGCAGCAACGCCTGGCGCCAACGTAAAACGTGTGGCGCCACGTGGCGCTTATGTGTCTTATCAGCAAACTATTCAAAACCGCATTTTTTGGCTATGATTCGAACTCGTACGATGGCTTTATCCCTTCTACACATACCCTTATAAATTAATTTCATATATTAATTTCGATTTTTCTTTTTTGGATTTTATTCAGACTTAATTTATTTTTAAGTTTGTTGTAAGTCCAATTTTATTTTTCATTTTGTCTTTTTGGGGGAGAAAGTCGGATACCCTCCATCAATAATAAAAATGACGGAATTTTTACGCAAAATTATTTTTATCAGAATTTTTTGCACACACAAATATACACATAAAAATGAAAAATAAAAGCAAGATAAATAAATTCATAATAGATAATAATATGTATATACAAATATGTCTAATAAATGAGTCAATTAGGCAAAGTTATATAAAGTGAAAATAAAAACAACACAAGTACAAACTACGGCGCTAAAGGACGCAGATGATGAGGGACGCCCATCATATCAAAAAACTATGAAGTGCGAGGATTATGCTCTCCACCAACTCCAGCTCTAGTCTCTCCAGGAGGAGGAAAACTCAGCTCAAGACCCGTCCACCCAAGGTCGCCCTGATGAACCAATAGAGGTTGAGGCTGCTTCGATGACAAGCCAACCTCGTACATCCCCCACCTCTAGGAGCCAAGGAAGCCTCTCCTTGGCCTACCGGCTCAGCACGTGCGCCCTCATATGAAGAGCCCGAGCCCTCCACCGCCTCGGTCCGGGCAGCCTCAGATCGACCACCCCGACTGCCAGAACCAGTACGGCGACGCCTCGAGCTAGACCTCGCCGGCTCTCTGCGGACCTCAAGCCTTATCTGGGTATGGGAAGAAATGGGTTGGACCTACAAGAAGAAATCAAGTCAGAAGCAATCAAAATAGAAACATAACAATGCAAAAGTAAGGAGAAAAGGCTACCTCCTTAACAGCGTCATCGCGACGACACGTAGCAAAGTTCCTTATCCGAACGAGATGGCTCCGGAAGGCGTCTATACACCTTGCCATCACCGTGCCACCTCGCGCGAGAACCGTCAAAGAAATAAAGTCAATAACAATGCATGACAGATATGAACAAATTGCAAGTAAATAAACTCACCCGAGTCTGGTGGCAAGGAATTGATCGCTCCACAAAGCGCTGATCCTCGGGAGCCGGAAGAATCATCTCCTCGATAGGCCCGTATGTCCCCTGGTAATGGATGGACATACGAGGGGGCAGGAACTTAGTAGGCCCAGCCTGACAAAAGCAAACCAAAATCAGTAAAATATCACTTGGGGGCTACTTAGCAAAATGTAAGAGATGAAAATCATACCGTCGCCTCCTCCTCAGACAGAACAGGGGTCGGAGTTAACAACGGCAGCAGCTGCTCCTCATAGCACCGCCCAAGGATCGGATGAGATCGCCAAGGGGTACCAGCCCTCTCCGACATGCTGAGCAGCCTCGCGTCAATGAACATGTGACGCGGCGGGGAAGCAGGGACGACGAAAACATCTGAGGAGTACTGAATAGCAATCCTCTCTCCCAGGTATGCCACTGTCCCATACTTCCTTAAGAAGTAGCGACGCTCAGCGTGTACTGCGCGGCTAACCCAAGGACAACTAAACCGTCCCATGGCCAGTACTGCACATCAGGCTCCTACGAAAAATGCTTATGAGATAAGAATCTAACAAAAGCAATACAAAAGTGTTCAACTATGCAAAAAAAATCATACCGAGAGGATCTGCTCTCGAACATGGGCAGTAGACGCCCGAAAATGGCGGCCTCCCCAGCAGGCACTCACGGGAAACCCGCGTGACGACGGTCTCGCCGGCGCGAGCGAAGGAGAGTACTCGTAGAACCAGCTCTACAAAAGACAAAAAAAATATCAGAAAGTGCTAACAAAATCTTAGAGCTAACTTTATAGAAGATAAAGTATACCTCTACGACTCTCCAGAAGCTGGACAGAGCGGCGTTCCCCGTGTAGGATCGGTGTCGACACGAGTCTCACAACGCCCGAACAAAATCAGCATAGGCCAGGCTGGCCCTGTCGTAAGTCCCGAACATGTGAAGATCACGAACTGCAGGAAGGTAGTAAAGTAGCACTCTACTACCCTTGTCATGGGAAAACGTCCCTGACAGCAAGATAAGCGCAAAGATGCGCACCCGCTGCTCTTGGGTGGTCGCATCATCCTCAAAAGCTGCCGCAAGAGTCGACCGGCAAATACCCTTGGCGCTGAACTGTGATGAATCCACCTCAGCACGAGCCCGAACGACTATCGGACCCAGCAGCTCATAAACATCAGGAGAGTAGACGCTGATGTTGCTGTCGAACGGCAGCGCAGTAGAACTAAACTTCAGTCCCGTGATGAGACTAAAATTAGTTGGGGTGACCATCATCTTACCCAAAGGAAAGTTGAAAGTGTTGGTGGTGTCCCAGAAGAACTCTGCCAAGGCTTGAGCCACGCGGTGATCCCCGTTAAAGGAAATCATGGCCTCCGCGGCCTCGAATAGGGCAGTCAGCTCACAAGACTCCTAGAGAAGTCTCAACTCTCCGTCGATGCTTATGAACATCCTATACAGATTGCCCAGAGTATCGTTGCCCGAGCCATGGCAACGTGTCCTACCAGCGGTAATCCCACGACGCGCCCTCTAAGAAATGTGGTGGTCGGGGGAGAAGTACAAAGTCCGCTCATCTCACTCAGGGAGGGGACCGAGAGAAGTGGACGGGTCGGCGTCCTCTTCTACGAGCTCATGCTCCCATCGTGTGTCTCGGGACCGTGAACCCAAACCTCGCTTTCTAGCCATACTACAATATGCAAAATCAACATAAATTAAGGTTCTATAGTATATAAGGTTCGTCTAGCCGCATGATACTATGTTCGCAAAAAGTAGAGTACGTAGTACTAAACCAGAGCACAATTTTAATTCAAGCATAAACGGAATTTTTCAAGCATCCAAACAATTTCTTGCAATACTATGATAATTATTGTGAAAATTTGGACAAGAATTGCTAGCAAAAAACATCAAGAACAAGCCACGTTGTCTTCCTAACCTTAAGAGGTCCAACAATGGTGATTTGTTCGTTTCTTCACCAAATTAAGTCAAACAAGGGTCAAAACACTCCCAAGGCAATATACAAACATAATCAAGCAATTTCATGGCATAAAATTTGATAAACAAAACGAATTAAGCAATTTAAGGTTCGAATTTTTAAAAAATTCGTGAACAAGAATGCCAAATTCATAAGAAAATTGGAGTGAGTTTGAAGAAAACTTACATATATTGGGAAAGTAGATGAATAAATCTTCAATTTGCAACAAATTGGAGCAAATTTGGTTGAGAAACGAGCAAGAACGAGTGAAGCGAAGTTCCGCGGCGAATTTCGAAGAAGAGCAGCAGCAGCGGCGAAATGAGGAAGAAAAGGGAATATATACGGAATACCCGACTCTGGCGCCAAATGAAAGCTTTGGCGTCTGATGCCAGAGTTCAGCCCTGGAGCTAGAATCTAGCGTCTGGCGACAGAGCCAATTATTGGCGCCAGCGACGTTTCAACGGCGACAGAACGCTCAGTCACTCAGAACGGTTATTTCGACCTCTTACAGCAATTTTGGGTTCCTTGGTACGTCAGTTAGCCTGTATAAGAAATTTGACATGATTTAGTAATCTGCTTGGTTACAATCACATTAAGTGATCGACCTGATGAATGATAGTCTCACTTAACTTAAAGCGCCTAAACATTGGCTCAGGCACCGACGTAATGGTTCATACATATACAAAGGGCACCTACGTAATGGTTCACAACGCAAAGGGCACCGACACACTAGCTCACGATTCGGAAGCACCGACATACTGGTTCACAATTCAAAGGCACCAATATACTAGTTCACAAGCAGCAAAAGCGCTGACGCACAGGCATAGAAAAAGCAAAGGATCGATAGGAGTCGGTCCTCGGTTATACTCTTCAGGGTATTGTCGCAGCAAATGAAGATAGTTCTAGGCGAAGCAATCTTCGATCATGTTACCTGGCTTGCGGAAGATGGTCACTAAGCGCTAGAAGGTCGTTTCAGGCGAAACAATCTTCGATGGGGTTCTCTAGCTTATAGAAGTCCATCACAGCGGAATTGGAGGAAGTTACAGGCATAGATGTCTTCAGGCGGTATTCTCTAGCTTGCAGAAGATCTTCAAAACAAATAGCAGGATGGCATTCCCTAGCTTGCGGAAGGTTGTCACAAAAACGTCATATGCAGCAACAAATCGGTTACTTCCAGAGACGTGTGCTCGACGGTGCAAGATACGCGTTTCTTAACTCTCTTATCTATTTTAACTAACACTAGTTTGCAGGTATCGACGTTAAAAGAATGATTTAGGATCGCAGAACGTTCTGAATCATTCTCCGTCCCTATCGATACTTTGACTTTTGTTTTCGAAACTTGCGTTTCTCCAAACTCAGTTAAAGTGGGGGCTTCTGTAGACACCCATTTGTGTCTCCCCAAAACCAAACCCAGTGATGAGTACCTTTCACGTCGAATCATAATCGAATGAAGTGAAAGTGTGGAAAGTCTAGTGTTGCGGTTAGTTTTTTTTCATTTCTTTCTCTCTGTTTTTTGAAAACCTATTTTAAGAAAACAGTCAATCCAGTTTGGTTTGGTCCATATCAAGGATTCAATAATAGTGTAGTTGGATCGAGTTCGAAAAAAGTTTTCCAACGATATATTATAAGCCCAATTCTGATGAATAATGAGAAAGTTATGGCCAAATTACTAAACTGGGCCCGGTTTGATATTTATATGCGGCCCAATGATCTAGAGGAGGGCCTAATATTGATTTATCATTCCTAATGAAATTAGAATTGATTATAGTCTTCTAGATTCTAGAAGGTTCTTTTCATTCCTAATTTAATTAGCATTGATAAATTAACTTTAGTTGACTTTAAGAAATTTAATCAGAATAAAAGAAGTGTTTTTAAGGAAAATACGATTTTGCCCTCTCATACGGCTAAATTTTATCAAATTAAGAAAATGCGTGGAAATTTATTTCCAGCGCCTGACGCCTGGCGTCTGGCGTAAAACTCCAGCGTTTGGCGCCACGCGCGTGTTCGGCGCTGTGATCATGTTTTATTCATTTCGAAACTCTGATTCGTTTTTTTATCACATCCAGCTGATTTTCTCTATAAATAGCCTCCTAAAACCTCCATTTTCCATCACCAACTCTCATCAAGAATTTCTTTATTACTCTCTTTCTCTCTCTCTCTTTTCTAAACTAGCCTTTTTGCATCAAAATTCCGCATTCTCAAGGCCAAGAAACACCTAGCCAAGTTCGAAGTTGCCTTCGCCCTATACGTGAAAGGTTTTTAATTCTGAGTGTTTGGTCCCAAATCTCTATTTTAATTATTTAATTTAATTTTTTGATTTTATTATTTTCCTTGAAGTTACTAACGCGTGTATTTTGTTATTAGAA
>NW_018743143.1:0-26201 GCF_001683475.1 Chenopodium quinoa | reverse complement strand
TTTACAAAGCTAATTGAATCACATGAAAGTCAAACACATTCAAACAAAGCTATTTGAATCAAATGAAAGTCAAATACATTCTACAAAGCTAATTGAATCAAATGAAAGTCAAACACATTCAATCAAAGCTATTTTTATCAAATGAAAGTCAAATACATTCTACAAAGCTAATTGAATCAAATGAAAGTCAAACACATTCAAACAAATGATTTAAATCTAAATACACCCTCCCGAATATGGGTTGATTGATTTAAAAAATACTTATAGTTAGAATACTCAAATATCATGGAACAAGATATAAGGGCCAAAACTCAAGGACACACTCAAAGTTTTGGGGTTTTAGGCCAGAGATAAGACTCACTCAATCTCTCCTAAGCTTATCACTCAAGACTTACTCAAAGCAATAAGGGAACACTTGAACTTGAGACAAACTCTAAGTTAAAATGCTAAAACACAAGGTTTTTTTATCCAAACTCAAAACTGGTTTTTATTTCTATTTTGCTCTCCCTTTTATAGAGGAAAGGAGCAGCAAAAACACACCAAAAGTCAAGGAAAACCGTCCAAGCATGAACAGCCAAAAGCCAGCAGTTTTCCTCCTTGATTTAAGCTAAACAATAAAAGCATAATAAAGCCTAATGATAACTTCCTATTACAACCGGCCAAAGAGCTAAACTCTTGGCATTATTTCAGCAACATTAACTAAAATATAAGATAATAATAGCTAGTAAATGGCTTAGGATCCACACGCCCAAAATAGCAGTGAAACGTGCCAAATCTGTAGTGAAGCGCGCCATGCGCCCAATCTTCAATCTACCCATGAAATGCAACATAGAACTTCAGCCTTCTTTGTAAATGGATAAAATCCAAGAGTCTCTAAGACTAAAGCAACAGGTTCATTAGATGTCCACTTTGGATCATTCCCCCCTTCTTCAAAAGAGTTTGCCCTCAAACTTGAATCATCAAAGTATGGTGATAAATCCCCTACATTGAAAGTCGCACTAACACCCATCAATTCGTCTGGTAGCTCAATTTTGTAAGCACTATCGTTCACCCTCTCAAGAACCTTAAAAGGACCATCAGAAACGAGGCATAAGCTTGTTTTTGCGAAGCTTAGGGAACCTCTCCTTCCTCAAATGCACCCAAACCAAGTCCCCGGGATGAAAAATAGGCTGTTTGCGTTTCTTATTGGCTCGCTCTTGGTATTTTTTATTCATCTCCTCAATTCTTTTCTTCACTTGCTCACAGGTTTTTTGAAAGGTTTCCACCCTCTTTTTAGCATCTTTCTCTACCATGTCACTCTTAACCATAGGAACAAGATCAATCGGCACAAATGGGTTCACTCCATAAACTACTTCAAATGGAGAACGGGAAGTAGTTAGGGAATGAGCTCTATTGTAAGCAAACTCCGCATGGGCTAATTTCATGTCCTAATCTTTTTGCGTTTTGCTCACAAGACCTCGTAACAAAGTACCCAAAGTTCTATTAGTGACCTCGGTTTGCCCATCGGTTTGGGGATGATGAGATGTACTAAATAGTAACTTGGTACCCACAAGTTTCCATAGGGTTCTCCAAAAGTGACTAAGGAGTTTGGAGTCCTATCAGATACTATACTTCGAGGAATGCCATGGAGTTTGACAATTTCCTTGAAGTACAGCTCGGCCACTTTCACGGCATCATCAGTTTTTATTACAAGCTACAAAGTGTGCCATTTTAGAGAATCTATCTACAACAACCATGATGCTATCTCTTCCCCTTTGAGTGCGAGGCAATCCAACAATGAAATCCATGCTAACACTTTCCCATGGAGCATCCGGAACTGGCAACGGAGTATAAAGACCCTTTGTGAAGTGTCCCTTAGCCTTTTGACAAGTAGCACATCTCTTCACAACATGAGTAACATCCTTGATCATTCTAGGCCAATAGAAGTGTTCACCTAGAATATCAAGAGTCTTTTGTATCCCAAAATGACCGGCTAAACCTCCACCATGCACTTCTCTCACTAATAACTCCCTAACCCCACTCTTCGGAACACATAGCTTGTTACCTTTAAAGAGGTAGCCATCTTGTCTCACAAACTCTTTGGTAGGATTCTCTATCTCACTAGCAAAGTCGGGATCATTTATGTAACATTCTTTGAGTTGTTCAAAACCCAAGATCTTAGCATCCACCATGGAAAGTAAGTAGCTCCGACGAGACAATGCATCGGCCACAACATTACTCTTTCCATCCTTGTACTTGGAGCTAAAGGTAAATGATTGGAGAAACTCCACCCATTTAGCATGTCTCTTGTTGAGTTTTTGTTGCCCATGAATAAATTTTAGAGCCTCATGATCGGAATAAAGAACAAATGGTTTAGGTCTAAGGTAGTGAGACCAATGATCAAGTGCTCTAACTATGGCATAGAACTCACGGTCATAAGTGGAATAGTTCAACTTAGCCCCATTCAACTTCTCACTAAAGTAACTCACGGGCTTCTTCTCTTGAATCAAAACAGCACCTATTCCAATCCCACTTGCATCACACTCTACCTCAAACACTTTGTTGAAATCTGGTAGCACAAGTATAGGAGCGTTGCAAAGCATATGTTTAACCTTCTCAAAGGCTCGTTGAGCATTTTCTTCCCATACGAACTCACCCTTTTTGGTCAACTCGGTGATTGGAGCCATGATGGTAGAGAAGTTTTTGATGAACCGCCTATAGAAGGAGGCAAGTCCATGAAAACTTCTAACTTCGTGCACATTGGTTGGAGCCAACCAAGACTGGACTGCTTTTACCTTCTCCGGATCTACATGAACCCCCTCTCCTGTTACAATGTATCCTAAGAATACAACACTAGGAGTCATGAATACACATTTTTCAAGCTTACCATACAACTTCACCTCCCTCAATTTTTCAAACAATCTCCTCAAATGAATTACATGATCATCATTGTTTTTACTATACACAAGAATGTCATCTAAGTAAACAACAACAAAATCATTAAGAAAAGGCCGGAGAACTTCATTCATCAATCTCATGAAGGAGCTTGGGGCGTTGCAAAGCCCAAATGGCATCACTAACCACTCATACAACCCTTGTTTTGTTTTGAAAGCCGTCTTCCACTCATCCCCCTCTCGAATTCTCATTTGATGGTACCCACTCCTTAAATCTATTTTGGAAAAGACTAAGGCACCACTCAACTCATCTAACATATCTTGCAATCGAGGCATAGGAAAACGGTATTTGACCATTATATTGTTAATGGAACGACTATCAACACACATTCTCCAAGTACCATCTTTTTTTGGTACTAAGAGGGCTGGAACCGCGCAAGGACTAAGGCTTTCTCTCACATAACCTCTCTCAAGTAATTCGTTCACTTGCTTTTCAAGTTCCTTACTCTCTTCCGGATTACACCTATAGGCAGCCTTGTAGGGCAAAGGTGCTCCTTGAATTAAGTCAATGGCGTGCTCAATGCCTCTAATTGGAGGTAGGCCTTTGGGCAAGTCATTGGGGAACACATCTTGGTACTCTTCTAATAACTCATTTAGCATGGATGAGTTAATACAAGTAGTACCATTATCATCTTTGGTCCTTACCACCAAAGCATACCCTCCCCCCATTTCTTTCATTATTCGTTCATATTCATTACAAGTTACAAGATAGTTGCTTTTCTCTTTTTCTTTCTTAGCAACTATAGGAGGTAAAGGCACTAACTTAACTTTTCTACCATTTTTGGTAGTTACAATATACACATTAGTTTTCCCTTTATGCTCCGAATCATGATCAAACTGCCACGGTCTTCCAAGCAACAAATGACACGCATCCATAGGAAGAATATCACACCAATGCTCATCTTCGAACCCTCCAATGGAATAAGACACCAATGCTTGCTTCTTGACTCTAATGCTTGTGCCATCATTCAACCAATTGAGCTTGTAAGGTTCACCATGGTCTCTAGTGGGTAGCTTCAATTTACTCACAGCCTCGGATGAAACAACATCTGTTTGGGCACCACTATCAACAATCACATTGCAAGTCTTCTCTCCTATCTTGCATCTAGTGTGGAACAAGTTGTTTCGTTGTTTAAGATCAATTTCGGGTTCATTATACAAGATTCTACGAACCACCATCATGTTGAACTCATCTTCGGGTTGAATCTCTTCCTCATACTCTTCATCAAACTCGCAACCCTCCTCATGAGCCACAAAGTTATAGACCTTCTCCTCCTCATCCATGAGAGCACATTGAGAGGCTGTTAACACACTCTTACTAGGACATTCCGATGCAATATGTCCTCTCCCATGACACTTGAAGCATTTTCTCCTAGTTGAAAGCTCACTAGGCGAAACTACTTGTTTTTCTTTCCCTTTTGATGAGCTAGGTGAAAAGGTTTTACTTTGAAAAGTACTCCCTTTAGAGTTGAAAGGAGTAAATTTCGAAGTATTCTTGAAAGAAGAAGTTTTGGGCTTCTCTTTCTCCCTTTCTTCTTTAAGTTGAGACTCATACTTCAAAGCTAGTTTGCATACATCACTAAAAGTGGCATAATGAGTAACTTCCACTTTCCTATTAATTTCTTTGGTCAACCCCTTGACAAATCTAGCAATTTTGTAAGCCTCCTTTTCTTGCAAGTCGCAAGTCAAGCCTAACCTTTCAAATTCTTTTATGTAATCCTCAACACTCATGTTTTCTTGTGATAGGTGGGTTAATTTTAAGTATTGATCTTGCTCATACTCTTTACTTACCCATTTTTCCCTCATTTTCTTTTTTAATTTTTCCCATGAGTCTATCTTATCTTTCCCTTCTCTTCTTCTATTTGACTTGAGGTTTTCATACCACAATGCAGCTAGTTTAGTGAGTTTAAGGACAGCCAACTTGAACCGTTTCCTATCATCATACCCCTTGTAATCAAAAACGGTTTCAATTTGCCTAACCCAATCTAAGAAAGCCTCACAATCATGCCCTCCATCAAATTCATGCATATCAATTTTTAGACCCCTATCTTCATCAAATTGTCTAAAATTGTTACCACTATTTTCATCCTCCTCCTCTAATTCATTTATTTTCCTAGTGGCTTTAAGGAGCATATCAGATATGGCATCCATCCTAGTATCTTGTTGTGCCCTAGAGACTTCACTCTCTTCTGTTTTTTTCTCCAAATTCTCCAATTTTTCAGTGATTACTTGCAACATTCTAGCAAGCTCCTCACTAGACATGATTTCCACTATTTTTGCTTGGATATTACAAGTACAATGAAAACTGCCGAAATTAGAGACAAAATGAAAAAACGAAAATTGCCTCTAGACTCTCAAAGGCTTACAAATTCAGAATATTCAGATCAAAACAACCAATTTGCAAAAAAGAAATTCCTCAAAAGCTTTTCGGATGAGGGAGAAATCTTCAATTGAATTCTGCCTTCCCGGTTTTGCCTCTTTTCTGCGTTGCTGCGAAAAACCTGCCCAGTTTATTAGCAGAAAAATTCCAAAATATCTGAAAATTTTTGTGAGTAATCTACGCAAAAAAATATCCAGATTCAAAAAAGAAATAACTCGATTTGGACAGAAAACGAAGGAGATATGTCCTTCTCAAACCGCAACTCCAAACTGATTGAATTCTGCCGTTTTGCTCCAAACGCCTTCAAACTCGATTTTCTTCAAGAAACCCTTAACTAGGCTCTGATACCAGATGATGTAAATCTAAATACACCCTCCCGAATATGGGTTGATGGATTTAAAAATACTTATAGTTAGAATACTCAAATATCATGGAACAAGATAAAAGGGCCAAAACTCAAGGACACACTGAAAGTTTTGGGGTTTTAGGCCAGAGATAAGACTCACTCAATCTCTCCTAAGCTTATCACTCAAGACTTACTCAAAGCAATAAGGGAACACTTGAACTTGAGACAAACTCTAAGTTAAAATGCTAAAACACAAGGTTTTTTATCCAAACTCAAAACTGGTTTTTATTTCTGTTTTGCTCTCCCTTTTATAGAGGAAAGGAGCAGCAAAAACACACCAAAAGTCAACGAAAACCGTCCAAGCATGAACAGCCAAAAGCCAGCAGTTTTCCTCCTTGATTTAAGCTAAACAATAAAAGCATAATAAAGCCTAATGATAACTTCCTATTACAACCGGCCAAAGAGCTAAACTCTTGGCATTATTTCAGCAACATTAACTAAAATATAAGATAATAATAGCTAGTAAATGGCTTAGGATCCACACGCCCAAAATAGCAGTGAAACGTGCCAAATCTGTAGTGAAGCGCGCCATGCGCCCAATCTTCAATCTACCCATGAAATGCAACATAGAACTTCAGCCTTCTTTGTAAATGGATAAAATCCAAGAGTCTCTAAGACTAAAGCAACAGGTTCATTAGATGTCCACTTTGGATCAACAAAGCTATTTGAATCAAATGAAAATCAAATACATTCTACAATGCTAATTGAATCAAATGAAAGTCAAACACATTCAATCAAAGTTATTTGAATAAAATGAAAGTCAAATGCATTCTACAAAACTAATTGAATCAAATGAAAGTCAAACACATTCAAACAAAGCTATTTGAATCAATTGAGAGTTAAACACATTCAAACAAAGCTATTTGAATCAAATGAAAGTCAAATACATTCTATAAAGCTAATTGAATCAAATGAAAGTGAAATACATTTTACAAAGCTAATTGAATCACATGAAAGTCAAACACATTCAAACAAAGCTATTTTAATCAAATGAAAGTCAAATACATTCTACAAAGCTAATTGAATCAAATGAAAGTCAAACACATTCAAACAAAGCTATTTGAAATAAATGAAAGTCAAACACGTTAAAATAAAGCTATTTAAATCAAATGAAAGTGAAATGCATTTTACAAAGCTAATTGAATCAAATAAAAGTCAAACAAATTCAAATAAAGCTATTTGAATCAAATGAAAGTCAAACACATTCAAACAAAGCAATTTAAATCAAATGAAAGTCAAACACATTCAAATAAAGCTATTTGATCAAATGAAAGTCAAACACATTCAAACAAAGCAATTTAAATCAAATGAAAGTGAAATGCATTCTACAAAGCTAATTGAATCACATAAAAGTCAAACTCATTCAAACAAAGCTATTTGAATCAAATGAAAGTCAAATACATTCTACAAAGATAATTGAATCAGATGAAAGTCAAACACATTCAAACAACCCTATTTGAATCAAATAAAAGTCAAATACATTCTACAAAGCTAATTGAATCAAATGAAAGTCAAACACATTCAAAAAAAGCTATTTGAATCACTGAAAGTCAAACACGTTTAAACAAAGCGATTTAAATGAAATGAAAGTGAAATGCAATCTACAAATCTATTTAAATCAAATGAAAGTCAAACAATTTCAAACAAATTTATTTGCATCAAATTAAAGTCAAATTTATTCTACAAAGCTAATTGAATCAAATGAAAGTCAAACACATTCAAACAAAGCTATTTGAATCAAATGAAAGTAAAATACATTCTACAAAGCTAATTGAATCAAATGAAAGTCAAACACATTCAAACAAAGCTATTTGTATCAAATGAAAGTCAAATACATTCTACAAAGCTAATTGAATCAAATGAAAGTCAAACACATTCAAACAAAGCTATTTGAATCAAATGAAAATCAAATACATTCTACAATGCTAATTGAATCAAATGAAAGTCAAACACATTCAAACAAAGCTATTTGTATCAAATGAAAGTCAAATACATTCTACAAAGCTAATTGAATCAAATGAAAGTCAAAAACATTCAAACAAAGCTATTTGAATCAAATGAAAATCAAATACATTCTACAATGCTAATTTGAATCAAATGAAAGTCAAATACATTCTATAAAGCTAATTGAATCAAATGAAAGTGAAACACATTCAAACAAAGCAATTTAAATCAAATGAAAGTCAAACACATTCAAACAAAGTTATTTATAATCAAACGAAAGTGAAATGCATTCTACAAAGCTAATTTAATCAAATGAAAGTCAAACACATTCAAACAAAGCTAGTTTAATCAAATATGAGTCAAATACTTTCACACAAAGCTATTTGAATTAAATGAAAGTCAAATACATTCTACAAAGCTAATTGAATCAAATGAAAGTCAAACACATTCAAACAAAGCTATTTGAATTAAATGAAAGTCAAACACATTCAAAAAAAGTTATTTAAATCAAATGAAAGTGAAATGCATTCTATAAAGTTAATTTAATCAAATGAAAGTAAAAAACATTCAAACAATGCTATTTGAATCAAATGAGAGTCAAACACATTCAAACAAAGCTAATTAAATCAAATAAAAGTCAAATACATTGTATAAAGTTGATTGAATCAAATGAAAGTTAAACACATTAAAACAAAGCTATTTGCATCAAATGAAAGTCAAACACATTCAAACAAAGCTATTTGAATTAAATGAAAGTCAAATACATTCTACAAAGCTAATTGAATCAAATGAAAGTAAAAAAATTAAAACAAAGCTATTTGAATCAAATGAAAGTCAAATACATTCTACAAAGCTAATTGAATAATATGAAAGTCAAACAATTCAAACAAAGCAATTTAAATCAAATCAAAGTGAAATACATTTTACAAAGCTAATTGAATCACATGAAAGTCAAACACATTCAAACAAAGCTATTTGAATCAAATGAAAGTCAAATACATTCTACAAAGCTAATTGAATCAAATGAAAGTCAAACACATTCAAACAAAGCTATTTGAATCAAATGAAAGTCAAACACGTTCAAATAAAGCTATTTAAATCAAATGAAAGTGAAATGCATTCTACAAAGCTAATTGAATCAAATAAAAGTCAAACACATTCAAATAAAGCTATTTGAATCAAATGAAAGTCAAACACATTCAAACAAAGCAATTTAAATCAAATGAAAGTCAAACACATTCAAATAAAGATATTTGATCAAATGAAAGTCAAACACATTCAAACAAAGCAATATAAATCAAATGAAAGTGAAATGCATTCTGCAAAGCTAATTGAATCACATAAAAGTCAAACTCATTCAAACAAAGCTATTTGAATCAAATGAAAGTCAAATACATTCTACAAAGATAATTGAATCAGATGAAAGTCAAACACATTCAAATAAAGCTATTTGAATCAAATGAAAGTCAAACACATTCAAACAAAGCAATTTAAATCAAATGAAAGTCAAACACATTCAAATAAAGCTATTTGATCAAATGAAAGTCAAACACATTCAAACAAAGCAATTTAAATCAAATGAAAGTGAAATGCATTCTACAAAGCTAATTGAATCACATAAAAGTCAAACTCATTCAAACAAAGCTATTTGAATCAAATGAAAGTCAAATACATTCTACAAAGATAATTGAATCAGATGAAAGTCAAACACATTCAAACAACCCTATTTGAATCAAATAAAAGTCAAATACATTCTACAAAGCTAATTGAATCAAATGAAAGTCAAACACATTCAAAAAAAGCTATTTGAATCACTGAAAGTCAAACACGTTTAAACAAAGCGATTTAAATGAAATGAAAGTGAAATGCAATCTACAAATCTATTTAAATCAAATGAAAGTCAAACAATTTCAAACAAATTTATTTGCATCAAATTAAAGTCAAATTTATTCTACAAAGCTAATTGAATCAAATGAAAGTCAAACACATTCAAACAAAGCTATTTGAATCAAATGAAAGTAAAATACATTCTACAAAGCTAATTGAATCAAATGAAAGTCAAACACATTCAAACAAAGCTATTTGTATCAAATGAAAGTCAAATACATTCTACAAAGCTAATTGAATCAAATGAAAGTCAAACACATTCAAACAAAGCTATTTGAATCAAATGAAAATCAAATACATTCTACAATGCTAATTGAATCAAATGAAAGTCAAACACATTCAAACAAAGCTATTTGTATCAAATGAAAGTCAAATACATTCTACAAAGCTAATTGAATCAAATGAAAGTCAAAAACATTCAAACAAAGCTATTTGAATCAAATGAAAATCAAATACATTCTACAATGCTAATTTGAATCAAATGAAAGTCAAATACATTCTATAAAGCTAATTGAATCAAATGAAAGTGAAACACATTCAAACAAAGCAATTTAAATCAAATGAAAGTCAAACACATTCAAACAAAGTTATTTATAATCAAACGAAAGTGAAATGCATTCTACAAAGCTAATTTAATCAAATGAAAGTCAAACACATTCAAACAAAGCTAGTTTAATCAAATATGAGTCAAATACTTTCACACAAAGCTATTTGAATTAAATGAAAGTCAAATACATTCTACAAAGCTAATTGAATCAAATGAAAGTCAAACACATTCAAACAAAGCTATTTGAATCAAATGAAAATCAAATACATTCTACAATGCTAATTGAATCAAATGAAAGTCAAACACATTCAAACAAAGCTATTTGTATCAAATGAAAGTCAAATACATTCTACAAAGCTAATTGAATCAAATGAAAGTCAAAAACATTCAAACAAAGCTATTTGAATCAAATGAAAATCAAATACATTCTACAATGCTAATTTGAATCAAATGACAGTCAAATACATTCTATAAAGCTAATTGAATCAAATGAAAGTGAAACACATTCAAACAAAGCAATTTAAATCAAATGAAAGTCAAACACATTCAAACAAAGTTATTTATAATCAAACGAAAGTGAAATGCATTCTACAAAGCTAATTTAATCAAATGAAAGTCAAACACATTCAAACAAAGCTAGTTTAATCAAATATGAGTCAAATACTTTCACACAAAGCTATTTGAATTAAATGAAAGTCAAATACATTCTACAAAGCTAATTGAATCAAATGAAAGTCAAACACATTCAAACAAAGCTATTTGAATTAAATGAAAGTCAAACACATTCAAAAAAAGTTATTTAAATCAAATGAAAGTGAAATGCATTCTATAAAGTTAATTTAATCAAATGAAAGTAAAAAACATTCAAACAATGCTATTTGAATCAAATAAGAGTCAAACACATTCAAACAAAGCTAATTAAATCAAATAAAAGTCAAATACATTGTATAAAGTTGATTGAATCAAATGAAAGTTAAACACATTAAAACAAAGCTATTTGCATCAAATGAAAGTCAAACACATTCAAACAAAGCTATTTGAATTAAATGAAAGTCAAATACATTCTACAAAGCTAATTGAATCAAATGAAAGTAAAAAAATTCAAACAAAGCTATTTGAATCAAATGAAAGTCAAATACATTCTACAAAGCTAATTGAATAATATGAAAGTCAAACAATTCAAACAAAGCAATTTAAATCAAATCAAAGTGAAATACATTTTACAAAGCTAATTGAATCACATGAAAGTCAAACACATTCAAACAAAGCTATTTGAATCAAATGAAAGTCAAATACATTCTACAAAGCTAATTGAATCAAATGAAAGTCAAACACATTCAAACAAAGCTATTTGAATCAAATGAAAGTCAAACACGTTCAAATAAAGCTATTTAAATCAAATGAAAGTGAAATGCATTCTACAAAGCTAATTGAATCAAATAAAAGTCAAACACATTCAAATAAAGCTATTTGAATCAAATGAAAGTCAAACACATTCAAACAAAGCAATTTAAATCAAATGAAAGTCAAACACATTCAAATAAAGATATTTGATCAAATGAAAGTCAAACACATTCAAACAAAGCAATATAAATCAAATGAAAGTGAAATGCATTCTGCAAAGCTAATTGAATCACATAAAAGTCAAACTCATTCAAACAAAGCTATTTGAATCAAATGAAAGTCAAATACATTCTACAAAGATAATTGAATCAAATGAAAGTCAAACACATTCAAACAACCCTATTTGAATCAAATGAAAGTCAAATACATTCTACAAAGCTAATTGAATCAAATGAAAGTCAAACACATTCAAATAAAGCTATTTGAATCAACTGAAAGTCAAACACGTTTAAAAAAAGCTATTTAAATGAAATGAAAGTGAAATGCAATCTACAAATCTATTTAAATCAAATGAAAGTCAAACACTTTCAAACAAATTTTATTGCATCAAATTCAAGTCAAATTTACTCTACAAAGCTATTTTAATCAAATGAAAATCAAATACATTCTACAATGCTAATTGAATCAAATGAAAGTCAAACACATTCAAACAAAGCTATTTGAATAAAATGAAAGTCAAATGCATTCTACAAAACTAATTGAATCAAATGAAAGTCAAACACATTCAAACAAAGCTATTTGAATCAATTGAGAGTTAAACACATTCAAACAAAGGTATTTGAATCAAATGAAAGTCAAATACATTCTATAAAGCTAATTGAATCAAATGAAAGTGAAACACATTCAAACAAAGCAATTTAAATCAAATGAAAGTCAAACACATTCAAACAAAGTTATTTAAAATCAAACGAAAGTGAAATGCATTTTACAAAGCTAATTTAATCAAATGAAAGTCAAACACATTCAAACAAAGCTAGTTTAATCAAATATGAGTCAAATACATTCACACAAAGCTATTTGAATTAAATGAAAGTCAAATACATTCTACAAAGCTAATTGAATCAAATGAAAGTCAAACACATTCAAAAAAAGCTATTTGAATTAAATGAAAGTCAAACACATTCAAAAAAAGTTATTTAAATCAAATGAAAGTGAAATGCATTCTATAAAGTTAATTTAATCAAATGAAAGTAAAAAACATTCAAACAATGCTATTTGAATCAAATGAGAGTCAAACACATTCAAACAAAGCTAATTAAATCAAATAAAAGTCAAATACATTGTATAAAGTTGATTGAATTAAATGAAAGTTAAACACATTAAAACAAAGCTATTTGAATCAAATGAAAGTCAAACACATTCAAACAAAGCTATTTGAATCAATTGAGAGTTAAACACATTCAAACAAAGCTATTTAAATCAAATGAAAGTCAAATACATTCTACAAAGCTAATTGAATCAAATAAAAGTTAAACACATTCAAACAAAGCTATTCGAATCAAATGAAAGTCAAATACATTCTACAAAGCTATTGAATCAAACGAAAGTCAATCACATTCAAACAAAGCTATTTGAATCAAATGAAAGTCAAATACATTCTATAAAGCTGATTGAATCAAATGAAAGTCAAACACATTCAAACAAAGCTATTTGAATCAAATGAAAGTCAAATACATTCTACAAAGCAAATTGAATCAAATGAAAGTCAAACACAATCAAACAAAGCTATTTGAATCAAATGAAAGTCAAATACATTCTAAAAAGCTAATTGAATCAAATGATAGTCAAACACATTCAAACAAAGCTATTCGAACCAAATGAAAGTCTAATACATTCTACAAAGCTAATTGAATCAAATGAAAGTCAAACACATTCAAACAAAGCTATTTGAATCAAATGAAAGTCAAACACATTCAAACAAAGTTATTTGAATCAAATATGAATCAAATACATTCAAACAAAGGTTTTTGAATCAAATGAAAGTCAAATACATTCTACAAAGCTAATTGAATCAAATGAAAGTCAAACACATTCAAATAAAGCTATTTGAATCAAATGAGAGTCAAATACATTCAAACAAAGCTAATTAAATCAAATGAAAGTTAAATACATTCTACAAAGCTAATTGAATCAAAAGAAAGTCAAACACATTCAAATAAAGCTATTTGAATCAAATGAGAGTCAAATACATTCAAACAAAGCTAATTAAATCAAATAAAAGTTAAATACATTCTACAAAGCTAATTGAATAAAATGAAAGTCAAACACATTGAATCAAAGCTATTTAAATTAAATGAAAGTCAAATACATTCTACAAAGCTAATTGAATCAAATGAAAGTCAAACACATTCAAACAAAGCTATTTGAATCAAATGAAAGTCAAACACGTTCAAATAAAGCTATTTAAATCAAATGAAAGTGAAATGCATTCTACAAAGCTAATTGAATCAAATAAAAGTCAAACACATTCAAATAAAGCTATTTGAATCAAATGAAAGTCAAACACATTCAAACAAAGCAATTTAAATCAAATGAAAGTCAAACACATTCAAATAAAGATATTTGATCAAATGAAAGTCAAACACATTCAAACAAAGCAATATAAATCAAATGAAAGTGAAATGTATTCTACAAAGCTAATTGAATCACATAAAAGTCAAACTCATTCAAACAAAGCTATTTGAATCAAATGAAAGTCAAATACATTCTACAAAGATAATTGAATCAGATGAAAGTCAAACACATTCAAACAACCCTATTTGAATCAAATGAAAGTCAAATACATTCTACAAAGCTAATTGAATCAAATGAAAGCCAAACATGATTAGGGGATTTTGCTCCCACCAATCGGAATGCGCCACGTGGGCCAATCAGGACCTGCCAAGTGTCCCCTAGTTGGAACTATCAGGGCTTGCCACGTGGCACGCGCTTATTCGTCTACTTTTGACCTGTTATGTCACGACATGTGGCATACTCCATGCCTAATGGAGAAACCGGCCACCCAGGCCCAACTTCCGAGGGAAGCCCAATCGGCCCTAGGTTTACCTAAACCTAGGATGGGCACGTTTCCCAAGGTTATAAATACCTCCCTTAATCCACATTAAGGGAGATTACAAAAAAACGAATACAGAATCATTACGGAAAAAACACATTAATTACACACAGTAATAACCGGCTGATCTCGCTAACAAGCAGATTACCTACGTTAATCACTCTCACCTAGAGAGACCTAATCACTTTAATTTCCGCATTAATTACTCCTTAATCAAGTACTAACTTGGCCGTTGGAGGCGGAGCTCACAGGAGTCTCCGTCATTTTGCAGGTACAGGCGTCCGGTTCCAGTCTCGGAATTGTAACTCTCCCGCAGGACATCAGAAAACCCCGAAACATTTGGCGCCGTCTGTGGGGAGAGTACTTCTGAGATGGCATCCAAGTCTGTACCGACTCCTGAAGAGAGGCGTCCCCTAGACGACCCTCAAGTTCAGTCGGACCATGATACCGAAAGTGAATTTGAAGTTGAAGCTCATACAGCTTCAGACGGGACCCTAAGGGCCCGACGTACCCGTCATACAGAAAGGAGGGAACGGGAGCATCTTCAAATAGGAAGCGAGCCAGCAGGCGCACCGCCTGTTCGGCAACAGCCGACTGATGGGTCTGCTCCCATCACAAGGAACGAACTCATGACCTTCATGAGGGACTTCAAGGGAGAGATTCAAGAGTTGATCAACAAGAAGCCGCCTGCTCCAGTCAAGGAGCAGTCGGCCAAGAAACCCTCCACTTCACTGAAGAGGAAGCCAGTTCAAGGGCGAGAGGCGACTCCTCATCCTAAATCTAGGAAGCGGGAGCCACCTGCCCTTGATTTCACAAAATTCCGTTATCCTACAGGAAATAGGAAACCTGTTCGTCATATTCAGGCGGACGGGTCGAAGCAAACATTCACAGATGCTCGGCTACTGCTAGAGCAGAAGAAGAGTGACCGATTGTCAGAGTCGGCCTCTACTTCAAACTTTCAAGACAGTTTGCGAAATGCCTCGATGAGGCATACTCAGTCGTATCATGAGAGTCAGTCAGGCGGCACCTCCCGTCAGTCCGGCTTTCATAGCGACCAGGCGGTACCAAACTTACCATTTGTGCCGCAACAACAGTATTTTTTGCAGCCACCTCCGTTTGGTGGACCTGCAGCAAAAAACGTCCAACCTATGGACTGACAGCTACGGTTGCTTAGACTTGGTGAACAACCGTCGACCTTCTCCAAGGAAATTACTGAAGCCGCTCAGCCGGCCAAAGTGAAAAATGTACTAGTAGGCGCCTATGACAGCACTACTAACCCAGAAGACCATCTGATGGCATTCACCAACCTGATGTACCTTCAAGAATTGGATGATCCCACTTGGTGCAAGTGTTTCCCAGCGACTCGCAAAGGAATCGCACAGCAATGGTTCGGCAACCTGCCGACTGGTTGTGTAAATAGCTTCAGGACGCTTGCTTACTTATTTGCCTCCAACTTCGCCATGAACATCCCTGCGAAGAAAACGACCCTTGATTTGGGAACAATTCAGCAGGGCGAGAAGGAGGGGCTTCGTTCTTACATCAGGCGGTTTAACCTGATGAGAATACAGATTCAAGGGTTGCCGGATGAGGTAGCTTATACTGACTTTTTCAGAGGTCTCAAAGACGGGTCTACCTTCAAATTTGATTTGGTTCGAAAAAGGGTGGCTACTCTTCAAGAGGCCTTGATTGAAGCAGAAGCCTATATACAGGCGACTGATCTTTGTACGATAAAATAGTCGGACGGGAAAAGGTTCGACAAAAGAAAGGTCTGGGCGGCTGATTCCTCTAAACAGCCGGCCCAGAAAAGGAAAAAAGAATTCAGACCATACTCCCCAAAGTATGCGTTTAACAAGGATAACCAGTTTGTCCTAAAAGAAATCGAAGGACGGATCTCAATTGAGAAGCCGGTCCCCATGAAGGGTTCTGCAAACAACCGGAACCAAGATAAATTTTGTGCTTATCATGATGATGTTGGTCATCACACCAATGACTGCATCAGTCTCATGCGGTATCTGGACCGCCTGGCTGAGCAAGGTGATCTTGCCACTTATGTCAAGAAATCTACGGGGAACACTTCCTCAAAAAAGCAGTCGGCCAAAAAGAATCAACAGGCCGACATCTCCGATACAGATGATGCAGTCGTCTACACCATTGCAGGCGGCTTCTCAGGAGGCGGCCCCACTATTAGGGGCAACAAAGACAATATCAGGCGGTTAGATGTAAATTTCGTTCACCAAGAACGGTCGTCCAAATATTCATTTCCTGAGATTGTCATCACTGAAGAAGATCTAGGAAGGGTAAGGGGGCCGCATGACGACCCTCTCGTTATTGAATGTAAAGTGGCCAACCAGAGAGTTGGCCGAATCCTCATAGATACCGGAAGCTCCTCAGATCTCATCAGTAGCAAATGTCTGTCGAAACTGAAATATCAGACTGATTGCATACATCCGGCCTCCCACCCTTTAGTAGGGTTTGGAGGAGGAGTCGTCCACCCACTGGGACGAGTAGATTTACCCATTCGCCAGGGCGAAAAAGGGGAAGGACGACACATGGTAGTCCGGTTCCTAGTAGTAGAGGAACTCTCGGCCTACAACATGATTCTGGGTCGACCAACCCTGAATAATTCCAAGGCTGTTATAATCCCGTCTCTTATGTTGCTCAAGTTTGAGAGGGATAATGAAACAGTCGGCTCCCTAAGGGGAGATCAGAGGATGGCCCGAGAGTGCTATCTCTCGGATGTCAAGCCCACTGTTATGGCCACTGGGTCAAGTGGTGAAAAAAACAGACCTTGACAATGTCAAGGAGAGTGCGCCTGTTCAAGAAGCAGGCGGCAAAAAGAGAAAGGCGTCCCAGACAGGGGCCGCAAGAAAATCAAGAAAATAGCAATCATTGGCAGAGGAGCATGCGGACCTGATCTTAGACGACTCACGTCCTGACCGAACAAACAAAGTTGGGACGGCTGCTCTGAGAAACCTTGGTGACGACTTTCACAACCTATTGAAAGAATACAAGGACATCTTTGCATTCGAAGTCCATGAAATGCCAGGCATTAGTCCTGATCTGGCGGTACATAAACTCGCCGTGGATCCAAAAAAGAAGCCGGTACGGCAAAAGAAGCGGAACTATGGGGAAGAAAGAAGTCAGGCGGCAGCCGCCGAAGTTAAAAAATTACTTGATGCAGGGTTCATTCGGCAATGTTACTTCCCAGACTGGGTTGCAAATGTGGTGCTTGTTAAAAAGCCAAATGGCACCTGGCGAATGTGTGTAGACTACACAGACTTAAACAAGGCGTGCCCCAAAGACAGTTACCCTCTGCCTAAAATTGATAACCTGGTCGACTCAACAGCCGGCCATGCTTTGATGAGCTTTATGGACGCCTATTCTTGTTTCCATCAAATTCCTTTATGGAAGAAAGATCAAGAGAAGACGGCCTTCCTCACTGATCAGGGGTTATACTGTTACACGGTCATGCCGTTTGGTCTTAAGAATGCCCCGGCTACCTTCCAACGAATGATAAACACTGTGTTCTTTGATCAGATTGGGAGAAACGTCGAGGCATACATTGATGATATGATTGTCAAGACTAAACTTCAGAAAGATCATCTGTCGGACCTCCGAGAAACTTTCGCCACACTCAGGCGGCACCATGTCATGCTCAATCCCAAGAAATGTGTATTTGGAGTTGAGTTTGGGAAATTTCTCGGATTCCTTATCAATCAGAGAGGAATAGAGGCGAACCCTGAGAAGGTGCAGGCGGTCATTGACATGCAGTCGCCTCGTACCATCCGAGAGGTTCAGAAGTTAACAGGTTGTCTGGCGGCCTTGGGAAGATTTCTAAGCCGATCAGGCGACAAATGCCTATACTTTTTCCAGGCAATTAAGAAAAAGGCAAGGTTTGAATGGGGGCCGGATGCTAAGGCCGCCTTCCAGAAATTAAAAGTTCACTTGCATTCCTTGCCGAGGCTGGTCAGCCCTTTGCCCAAAGAGGTTCTCTACATGTACTTGGCCGTCTCTGATCATGCGTTAAGCGCTGTTCTCCTTGCTGAAAGGGACGGCTGTCAGCTCCCGGTCTACTTTGTTAGTCACGTACTGAAAAATGCCGAGTTGAGGTATCCCCTAGTGGAGAAATTTGGTCTTGCACTCTTCATGGCTGTTAAAAAATTGAAGCCCTACTTTTTGGCACATGCAGTCGTCGTGTATACAGACCAACCTATCAAGCGGCCACTGACCATCATGGAGTCGTCAGGCCGAATGATCAAATGGGCTATAGAAATACAGAGCCTCGAAGTTACTTTCGAGCCTAGAAAAGCAGTGAAGGGGCAAGCCTTTGCTGACTTTATTGTTGAGATGACTCGTCCTCCTGACTCTCAAGTTCCAGACCAAGTCTGGAAGGTATATGTGGACGGAAGCTCTACTTCAAATGGTTGTGGAGCAGGCGTCATATGTCAGTCGCCAGAGGGCGACAGGTACGAGTATGCTCTACGCTTCAGTTTTCAGGCTTCAAACAATGAGGCAGAATATGAAGCTTTACTAGCCGGGATCCGCATGTGCAAGGCGGCAGGGGCAAGAAAAATAAACGCCTGTTCCGATTCACAATTGATAGTGAGTCAGTACAATGGCGAATACGAAGCAACCCATCCGGCCATGATCAAGTAGTCGGCTCCCTTGAAGATTTCCATCTGATCCAAGTGCCATGATCAAAAAACAACCAGGCGGATGCACTGTCAAAATTAGCATCATCCGCCTCCTCCGATACTCCTCGAACTGTTTTTTGGGAAGTAATGGAGAAGAGAAGCATCGAGGAAAACCCTATTGGAATCCTAGACAGAAGCTCAACCTGGATGGATTCAATCAGGGCATATCTGACAAACGGTACACTGCCAGATGATGCTCAACAAGCGGCAGCACTGAAAAAACGAGCCACTTGTTTTGAAATGATAAAGGGAGAACTTCACAAAAAGGGGTACCTTCAACCCTTCTTAAAGTGTGTTACTCCAGAAAAGGGACGAGAGATACTAGACGATCTTCACTCTGGTTACTGTGCTTCTCATATAGGTGGTAGGATGCTTGCTCAAAGGGCAAGGCGGCAGGGCTACTTTTGGCCTACTTTGGAAGCAGATGCAATGAAGATGGTGAAAAAATGTGACAAGTGCCAAAGGTTTGGCAAACTAATTCACCGTCCGGCTACTGACCTCACTACCATTCACAGCCCACTACCGTTTGCTAAGTGGGGCATGGACATTCTGGGTCCATATACGCCTGCTACAGGCGGCAGGAGGTACATACTTGTTGCCGTTGACTAATTCACTAAATGGGTAGAGGCGGAGGCTGTAAAGGGAATCAAGACGAAAGATGTAATTTCATTCATTTGGAGAAATGTCATCACTCGGTTCGGGGTTCCCATGTCTATGGTTTTTTGATAATGATCCCCAATTTGAGACGCCTGTTCTCAAAAGCTGGTTAGGTGACCAAGGAATTGCAAACTACTTTGCATCTGTCGGCCGTCCACAAGCAAACGGCCAGGTAGAAGCCTTTAATAAAATCATCTCAGACGGTCTCAAGAAAAAGATTGAACGAGCAGGCGGCCTGTGGGCGGATGAACTACCACATGTTCTCTGGGCCATTAGGACGACTGAAAAAGGGGCGACTGGAGAAACTCCATTCCTCCTAACTTACGGTGCGGAAGCTGTTCTTCCAATAGAACACTACGAGCCGACTCTTCGAGTAATGCTATATGACGAAGAGGCAAACTGGGAAGCCATGCGCCTGGCATTAGACTCACTTCCTGAAAAGAGGGGCAATGCTGTCTTGCGCCATGAGATCTATCGCCTGAGAATGACTAGATCATACAACAAAAAAGTACACAGGCGTCCACTCAAAGTAGGGGACTTTGTACTTAGAAAAATGGAAGCAGTTGGTAGGGCTAATGAGTCTGGCAAACTAACTCCCAACTGGGAAGGACCCTACCGAATCTATGAGGAAGTCAGGGATGATACCTACCGTCTGGAAACACCAGACGGACAACCGTTGCCTCGAACTTGGAATGTAGATAATCTTAAGAAATATTTCTTTTGAATGATGTAAATAGACAAGAGCTACTTAATAAAAGTGCACTTACTATTCAAATTTGTACTAAGAGGGGCACGCTTACTAACAAATAGTCGGCTACTCTCCGTGTTTAATTTTACTTACGAGGGGCATGCCGTCTGTACCTTTACAGTCGGCTACTCTCCATTGAGTTTTTCACTCTATCTTCAGAGGGGCATGCCGTCTGTACCTTTACAGTCGGCTACTCTCCATTGAGTTTTTCACTCTATCTTCAGAGGGGCATGCCGTCTGTAACTTTACAGTCGGCTACTCTCCATTGAGTATTTTACTCACAATAGGGGCATGTTGTATGGGCATATAGTCGGCTACTCTCCATAAGAAGATGGCCGACTGGTTCCAAACACATAGCCACCCCCCTAATACTTAGCTAAAAAGATTAGGGCCTGGCCGACTCTGTACCTAACAGGCGGCTACCCTCCTTTTTACTTAGCACCTACGTTCACCAAGAACTTACCAAGGCCACAGGCCGAATGATCAGACCAGGCGCCAAGCCAACTGATCAAATCTACAAAACTAATACGACCTGTCCCAACATCATAGCAGGCGTCTGACGGCATCCCTCCGGATGAAATTCGTCGCAGGGAGCAGCTCCCTTTTGGGTGGAACATTGTTCTATAAACTAATTACACGGCACCTATACGACTGTCCCCAAGGGCAACCACGTAGCCGTTTTTGAGACAAGGATAACTCTATCACTAACCAAACCAGTGGTAGCAGTTGACATATGAGTCAGATGACCGCCTGTATTACTTGGGATAAATGCAGGGGGTACCTATTGAGTTAATAGCCAACAAACATTGGCGAATCAAGGGTCTAGCCGGCCTACGCCGCCTGGTACCTCTACTTCTCAAACAAAAGTGACGACGACTGAGTAACTCCAACGTTAACTCATAGTCACTCCTCAAATTTGGTATGGAACCTAAAAGGTTTGAGTCGTCCGCCTGTTTTTAACAAACAGGGGCACTCAAACCCCTATTCCTACTAGGTAACCTATTGAGTTAATAGCCAACAAACATTGGCAAATCAAGGGGATCAGCTGGCCTCCGCCGCCTGGTACCTCTACTACTCAATCTAGATTGTGACGAAGACTAAGTAACTCCTATGTTAACTTAATAGTCACTCAAACTTAGTATGGAGCCTAAAAGGTATGAGTCGTCCGCCTGTTTTTAACAAACAGGGGCTCTCAACCACTACTCTTGCTAGGTTAACAAATTATGAGTTAAAAAGCCAACAACATTGGCAATAAAGGGAAACAACCGGTACCCACCGCTTGTTATCTCTACTACTCAATTCTTTGGCGACTAGGTAATACTCTATTTACTTGGTTAGACCACTTTCCTACTTGGTTAAATTTACAAATGACAGGACCGCCTGCCTAAAAAGGATCCAGACAAATAGTTCAAATACTGATTGGATAAATGGCCGACTGATCGTCTATCCTGGAAACAGACAACCAGTCGTCCAGGGCATAGGCGGCGTACTAACTCTCCGTACCTGTCTGCAACGTTCGGCCATGTAAAATAGTCGGTCTAGTGAACAATTGGATATTAGATATGGAATACTTAGACAAATTTGAAGAAAAACAAAAATTCATTAAAAATAAGCCGGTCATTAATGACCAGCCAAATATTCAAAGCCCCGGCCCCCTGGCCGGGTAAATACAAAGCAAACAGCACGCAGGCCGTTGAAAGAATACATAAAGCTTAAGAAGGGGGCAGTTCAGTATTAGCAGCTGCCGCCTGGTCAGCACTCTTCTTGCTGGACTCGGCTTCAGCTGCATCCTTTTTTGATGTATTACCCCCAAGCGGCACAAGCGCCACTACCGGCTCCTCCTCCTCCAACGCTTCCCCCAACGCCTCTTCTTCAGCGGCCGCCAGGATCTATTGATTATATGTTTCCGAACACTGGCGGTACGTTCTTTCCCAAGAGGCAAAGTCGGCACTGGGGAAGAGGCGGCCCCAGGTCATGCGCTGGATTTTGAGCGGAGTCTTCCATCATCTCCCGGACCAGCTCTTTCTTCTCTTGCTCGGCCTTTTCCGAGAGCACTTGGGTAAGACTCTTCTCCTGGGTCACCAGGCGTTCCTTTACGCTGGCCAAGGATTTCTCCATGGCTTCGTAAGAGTACATTTTCAGGCGAAGAGGTTTCAGCTCGGCTTGAGATTTGTGATGGTCGCCTCCAGCTCGTCATTCTTCTTCTGGGCCACCTCTAACTGAGCCCGAACAGCGGCGGTAGCCTGCGCCTGATAATAAAGAATATCAATGGTCAGTACTTCATTTTGGGCAATTTGAAACATTGCCTTATCACAGTCAGAGGCGGCCATAGCTTTTGCAGCCTTTACCTCTTTGTTCTTCCGATCAAGCGGCTTGCGAAGGCCGTTAACTCGGAGCAGGGCCTAAGTACAAAAAAACAGGCGTCAGTTTCCAAACAAAAAAGAAAACAGGCGTCCAAAACTTCAAATACTCAAAAATATGCTAAGTATACCTCAGCAAGGACCCCTGCAATCCCGTCAAGGTCAAGGGTGCCGACACCCCTGACCGCCTCCCTTTCAGCTGGAGGAACTGCCCTGATCATAGACTTGGCCATCTCTACCAAGTCAGGCTCCTGGGGCCGGCTGCATCAAGCATAAACAAACGGATTAGACTTAGTAACAAAGGGAGCAAGTCTAAAATTTACAAGGACAACTTCATACCTCTAGGCGGCCCAGTTGGAGTTTTAGAGGAAGTGGCCGGCTGTTTCTCAGCCGCCACCTGTTTCCTGGCAGAACCAGGAGAGCTCCCAACAGTCGTCTTCCGGGCCTTGGGGTCCGGCTGTTGAGAAGATGAAGCTCTTGGAGCACCCGTCTAAAAAAAGAAGAAAAAAGTCAGTATATGCATAAACACTCCAAAAAGAGGGTGAAAGGTTCGGAGCTCACCAAGGGTGCCCCCTTCTTGGGGGAGTCGGTTGAAGCTTGTTGCATAATAGAGGCCCGCAACATGGCCGCCGCAGTCTTGGAGGCGGTGATTTTGCTCATGGCGTCAGCTGCAAAAACAAACAGCAAAGTTAATAAAAGATAAACAACAAATGTATGAAACAATAGAGTATTCGACAGGCCGACTACCTCTTGAGCACCGACTGCTGAGGCCGCAGGCGGCCAAAAAGTACTCGTCATAGAGCCACTTGAAGCTCGGGACGCAGTGCAGGGGTACTTGCTCTCGTACCCCTGAAGTAGAGTTGACCCTCGACTCTACTTTAAAGAGTCCTTTATCAAGGATCTCTTTCTTAGCCTTGGGGGGAACAGGCGGCATGCTACGGCCGCCTGCAAGAAGGGGCGGATTCCTGTTCCACCTATTGAAGCGCTTGTTCTGCTCAATGTCAGAACTCTCAATGATGAGGAAGGTGCTCCGCCAGTCCTTCCACTTGTTTGCTTTACCTCTTGTCATGAGGTAGCCCCTGTGGCTTGTCAATTGATACCAGCCGGTACCGCCTGTCTTAGGGGTCCGGCTGAGATAGTTCATATGGGCGAAAGCCTCGAAGCTCGGCTCCACCCCGTGCAGTTCGCACCCGGCCACATAGCCGAGTACGTTGACCCAGGAGTTTGGGCTAACTGCCATAACCCCAACTCATACCCATCCAAAATCCGCTGAACAACCGGATGTAATGGGAAGCGAAGCCCTGCCTTGATGGCCGCCTCGTAGCAGCCAAAGCAGGAGCTTTCATAACTGGAACCAGCCGGCCAGACGACTGTGTCTTCTGGATCCGGCACAAACACTAGAAAGTCGGGGCCCATGGTGTGGTTTGCAATAAAGCTCTCCACTTTCTCTTGCATGGCTGTGATTCGGCCCCGAGGTACCGTGCAGTAGTAGGGGGTATTTAGCTCTCGGTAAGAGGCGGATGGTTCCGCCCAATTGTCCCCCTTCTCAACTGCGTGAGAAAGTCTAGCCTCTTGCAGGGCTGTTTTTCTCTTCTGTACCCAAAGAAGCATGCCAGAAGAGCTTGACTCGGAATCGTCCTCCGACGAGTCTGAAGAGGACGACTCCTCCCCTCTCCCGGAGGGGCCCGCCTCCTCTCTTTGAAAAGGAGCAGATTTGTTAACTGTTAAATGGGAAGGGGTCACTATGACTCCCCCCACAGAATTGCCGGCATCCAGGCCGCCTTTTTCACTTCCACATCTGGCGCCTGGTCAGATGTTTCACTAATCGGCACCTGTGGGAGGAGCCGTCTGAATTTGAGATCCTAGCTGTCTTTTTCGTTCTGGCCATCCTGCTCTGCATAGACACAGATACAGTCGGACTTTGTATAAAGGGCAAAGATGGGTCCGGAAAAGGGCAGGCGGCACTCCTAGTCCTAGATTCAGCCGTCCCCGGTGACCGGCTGATCACTAACCTAGGTCGTGTCGTGTGCTTCCGGGTGCCATTTCAGAAAATAAAAAGAAAATTAAGAGTAAGAGAACTGAGTTACTTGAACGAGTGACGGTTGATGAAGTTCTGAAAATCCTGTGCAGTCGGCTTGTCAGAACAGGCGGTAGGCAGAAAAGGTCCGAAATGTCAGAGCAAGTTCAGGGGTCCGAATGTTCTCAAAAAGTTCTCAAAGTGTGAAAATGACTCAAGACAACTCTCCCTTATATAGGCGAAGTGAGAAGGCGAAGGGTCACTTTCAGAATTCAAAATTTGGGCGGGAAAATCTCTCGTCCTTTCGCCGACTGACACCTGTAGCAGGCCGTCGCCCGTTACAGTGCGACACCTGTCACAGGTAACACGTGACCAATCACGTGCCACCTGTGAGGGGCAAATGATTAGGGGATTTTGCTCCCACCAATCGGAATGCGCCACGTGGGCCAATTAGGACCTGCCAAGTGTCCCCTAGTTGGAACTGTCAGGGCTTGCCACGTGGCACGCGCTTATTCGTCCACCTTGGACCTGTTATGTCACGACATGTGGCATACTCCATGCCTAATGGAGAAACCGGCCACCCAGGCCCAACTCCGAGGGAAGCCCAATCGGCCCTAGGTTTACCTAAACCAAGGATGGCACGTTTCCCAAGGTTATAAATACCTCCCTTAATCCACATTAAGGGAGATTACAAAAAAAAGAATACAGAAACATTACGGAAAAAACACATTAATTACACACAGTAATAACCGGCTGATCTCGCTAACAAGCAGATTACCTACGTTAATCACTCTCACCTAGAGAGACCTAATCACTTTAATTTCCGCATTAATTACTCCTTAATCAGGTACTAACTTGACCGTTGGAGGCGGACCTCACAGGAGTCTCCGTTATTTTGCAGGTACAGGCGTACGGTTCCAGTCTCGGAATTGTAACTCTCCCGCAGGACATCAGAAAACCCCGAAACAAAACACATTCAAACAAAGCTATTTGAATCAACTGAAAGTCAAACACGTTTAAACAAAGCTATTTAAATGAAATGAAAGTGAAATGCAATCTACAAATCTATTTAAATCAAATGAAAGTCAAACACATTCAAACAAAGCTATTCGAATCAAATGAAAGTCAAATACATTCTACAAAGCTATTGAATCAAACGAAAGTCAAACACA
>NW_018743142.1:0-71022 GCF_001683475.1 Chenopodium quinoa | reverse complement strand
ACTGATTCAATTAGCTTTGTAGAATGTATTTGACTTTCATTTGATTAAAATAGCTTTGTTTGAATGTGTTTGACTTTCATTTGATTCAATTAGCTTTGTAGAATGTATTTGACTTTTATTTAATTTAATTAGCTTTGTTTGAATGTATTTGACTCTCATTTGATTCAAATAGCTTTATTTGAATGTGTTTGACTTTCATTTGATTCAAATTCCTGTGTTTGAATGTGTTCGACTTCATTTGATTCAAATAGCATTGTTTGAATGTGCTTGACTTTCATTTGATTCAACTAGCTTTGTAGAATGTATTTGACTTTCATTTGATTAAAATAGCTTTGTTTGAATGTGTTTGACTTTCATTTGATTCAATTAGCTTTGTAGAATGTATTTGACTTTTATTTGATTCAAATAGCTTTGTTTGAATGTGTTTGACTTTCATTTGATTAAAATTACTTTGTAGAATGTATTTGACTTTTATTTGATTAATTAGCTTTGTTTGAATGTGTTTGACTTTCATTTGATTCAAATAGCTTTATAGAATGTATTTGACATTTATTTGATTTAAATAGCTTTGTTTGAATGTGTTTACTTTCATTTGATTCAATTGCATTTGATTTAATTAGCTTTATTTGAATGTATTTGACTCTCATTTGATTCAAATAGCTTTATTTGAATGTGTTTGACTTTCATTAAATTCAAATTCCTTTGTTTGAATGTGTTCGACTTTCATTTGATTCAAATAGCATTGTTTGAATGTGCTTCACTTTCATTTGATTCAACTAGCTTTGTAGAATGTATTTGACTTTCATTTGATTAAAATAGCTTTGTTTGAATGTGTTTGACTTTCATTTGATTCAATTAGCTTTGTAGAATGTATTTGACTTTCATTTGATTCAAATAGCTTTGTTTGAATGTGTTCGACTTTTTGAGCATGAATGTGCTTGACTTTCATTTGATTCAACTAGCTTTGTAGAATGTGTTTGACTTTCATTTGATTAAAATAGCTTTGTTGAATGTGTTTGACTTTCATTTGATTCAAATAGCTTTATTGAATGTATTTGACTCTCATTTGATTAAAATAGCTTTATTTGAATGTTTTGACTTTCGTTTGATTCAAATTCCTTTGTTTGAATGTGTTCGACTTTCATTTGATTCAAATAGCATTGTTTGAATGTGCTTGACTTTCATTTGATTCAACTAGCTTTGTAGAATGTATTTGACTTTTCTTTGATTCAAATAGCTTTGTTTGAATGTGTTTGACTTTCATTTGATTCAATTAGCTTTGTAGAATGTATTTGACTTTTATTTGATTCAAATAGCTTTGTTTGAATGTGTTTGACTTTCATTTGATTAAAATTGCTTTGTAGAATGTATTTGACTTTTATTTGATTTAATTAGCTTTGTTTGAATGTGTTTGACTTTCATTTGATTCAAATAGCTTTATAGAATGTATTTGACATTATTTGATTTAAATAGCTTTGTTTGAATGTGTTTGACTTTCATTTGATTCAATTTGCTTTGTAGAATGTATTTGACTTTTATTTGATTTAATTAGCTTTGTTTGAATGTATTGACTCTCATTTGATTCAAATAGCTTTATTTGAATGTGTTTGACTTTCATTAAATTCAAATTCCTGTGTTTGAATGTGTTCGACTTTCATTTGATTCAAATAGCATTGTTTGAATGTGCTTCACTTTCATTTGATTCAACTAGCTTTGTAGAATGTATTTGACTTTCATTTGATTAAAATAGCTTGTTTGAATGTGTTTGACTTTCATTTGATTCAATTAGCTTTGTAGAATGTATTTGACTTTCATTTGATTCAAATAGCTTTGGTTGAATGTGTTTGACTTTCATTTGATTCAATTTGCTTTGTAGAATGTATTTGACTTTCATTTGATTAAAATAGCTTTGTTTGAATGTGTTTGACTTTCATTTGATTCGATTTGCTTTGTAGAATGTATTTGACTTTCATTGATTAAAATAGCTTTGTTTGAATGTGTTTGACTTTCATTTGATTCAATTAGCTTTGTAAAATGTATTTGACTTTTATTTGATTTAATTAGCTTTGTTTGAATGTATTTGACTCTCATTTGATTCAAATAGCTTTATTTGAATGTGTTTGACTTTCATTTGATTCAAATTCCTTGTTTGAATGTGTTCGACTTTCATTTGATTCAAATAGCATTGTTTGAATGTTTGACTTTCATTTGATTCAACTTTGTAGAATGTATTTGACTTTCATTGATTAAAATTCCTTTGTTTGAATGTGTTTGACTTTCATTTGATTCAATTAGCTTTGTAGAATGTATTTGACTTTCATTTGATTCAAATAGCTTTGTTTGAATGTGTTTGACTTTCATTTGATTCAATTTGCTTTGTAGAATGTATTTGAATTTCATTTGATTAAAATAGCTTTGTTTGAATGTGTTTGACTTTCATTTGATTCGATTTGCTTTGTAGAATGTATTTGACTTTTATTTGATTCAAATAGCTTTGTTTGAATGTGTTTGACTTTCATTTGATTCAATTTGCTTTGTAGAATGTATTTGACTTTTATTTGATTTAATTAGCTTTATTTGAATGTATTTGACTCTCATTTGATTCAAATAGCTTATTTGAATGTGTTTGACTTTCATTTGATTCAAATTTTTGTTTGAATGTGTTCGACTTTCATTTGATTCAAATAGCTTTATAGAATGTATTTGACATTTATTTGATTTAAATAGCTTTGTTTGAATGTGTTTGACTTTCATTTGATTCAAATTCCTGTGTTTGAATGTGTTCGACTTTCATTTGATTCAAATAGCATTGTTTGAATGTGCTTGACTTTCATTTGATTCAACTAGCTTTGTAGAATGTATTTGACTTTCATTTGATTAAAATAGCTTTGTTTAAATGTGTTTGACTTTCATTTGATTCAATTAGCTTTGTAGAATGTATTTGACTTTCATTTGATTCAAATAGCTTTTTTGAATGATTTGACTTTCATTTGATTCAATAGAATGTATTTGACTTTCATTTGATTAAAATAGCTTGTTTGAATGTGTTTGACTTTCATTTGATTCGATTGCTTTGTAGAATGTATTTGACTTTTATTTGATTCAAATAGCTTTGTTTGAATGTGTTTGACTTTCATTTGATTCAATTTGCTTTGTAGAATGTATTTGACTTTTATTTGACTTAATTAGCTTTGTTTGAATGTATTTGACTTCATTTGATTCAAATAGCTTTTATTTGAATGTGTTTGACTTTCATTTGATTCAAATTCCTTTGTTTGAATGTGTTCGACTTTCATTTGATTCAAATAGCTTTTAGAATGTATTTGACTTTGATTTAAATAGCTTTGTTTGAATGTGTTTGACTTTCATTTGATTCAATGAATGTGTTGACTTTCATTTGATTCAAATAGCATTGTTTGAATGTGTTGACTTCATTGATTCAAATAGCTTTATAGAATGTATTTGACATTTATTTGATTTAAATAACTTTGTTTGAATGTGTTTGACTTTTGATTCAATTAGCTTTGTAGAATGTATTTGACTTTCATTTGATTTAAATAGCTTTGTTTGAATGTGTTTGACTTTCATTTGATTCAATTAGCTTTGTAGAATGTATTTGACTTTTATTTAATTTAATTAGCTTTGTTTGAATGTATTTGACTCTCATTTGATTCAAATAGCTTTATTTGAATGTGTTTGACTTTCATTTGATTCAAATTCCTTGTTTGAATGTGTTCGACTTTCATTTGATTCAAATAGCATTGTTTGAATGTGCTTGACTTTCATTTGATTCAACTAGCTTTGTAGAATGTATTTGACTTTCATTGATTAAAATAGCTTTGTTTGAATGTGTTTGACTTTCATTTGATTCAATTAGCTTTGTAGAATGTATTTGACTTTTATTTGATTCAAATAGCTTTGTTTGAATGTGTTTGACTTTCATTTGTTGTAGAATGTATTTGACTTTATTTGTTAGCTTTGTTTGAATGTGTTTGACTTTCATTTGATTCAAATAGCTTTATAGAATGTATTTGACATTTATTTGAAAATAGCTTTGTTTGAATGTGTTTGACTTTCATTTGATTCAATTTGCTTTGTAGAATGTATTTGATTTTATTTGATTTAATTAGCTTTTTTGAATGTATTTGACTCTCATTTGATTCAAATAGCTTTATTTGAATGTGTTTGACTTTCATTTTTCAAATTTTGTTTGAATGTGTTCGACTTTCATTTGATTCAAATAGCATTGTTTGAATGTGCTTCACTTTCATTTGATTTAGCTTTGTAGAATGTATTTGACTTTCATTTGATTAAAATAGCTTTGTTTGAATGTGTTTGACTTTCATTTGATTCAATTAGCTTTGTAGAATGTATTTGACTTTCATTTGATTCAAATAGCTTTGTTTGAATGTGTTGACTTTCATTTTGATTTAAATAGCATTGTTTGAATGTGCTTGACTTTCATTTGATTCAACTAGCTTTGTAGAATGTGTTTGACTTTCATTTGATTAAAATAGCTTTGTTTGAATGTGTTTGACTTTCATTTGATTCAAATAGCTTTATTGAATGTATTTGACTCTCATTTGATTAAAATAGCTTTATTTGAATGTGTTTGACTTTCTTTGATTCAAATTCCTTTGTTTGAATGTGTTCGACTTTCATTTGATTCAAATAGCATTGTTTGAATGTGCTTGACTTTCATTTGATTCAACTAGCTTTGTAGAATGTATTTGACTTTTATTTGATTCAAATAGCTTTGTTTGAATGTGTTTGACTTTCATTTGATTCAATTAGCTTTGTAGAATGTATTTGACTTTTATTTGATTCAAATAGCTTTGAATGTGTTTGACTTTCATTTGATTAAAACTTTGTAGAATGTATTTGACTTTTATTTGATTTAATTAGCTTTGTTTGAATGTGTTTGACTTTCATTTGATTCAAATAGCTTTTAGAATGTATTTGACTTTATTTGATTTAAATAGCTTGTTTGAATGTGTTTGACTTTCATTTGATTCAATTTGCTTTGTAGAATGTATTTGACTTTTATTAGCTTTGTTTGAATGTATTTGACTCTCATTTGATTTCAATAGCTTTATTTGAATGTGTTTGACTTTCATTGATTCAAATTCCTTGTTTGAATGTGTTCGACTTTCATTTGATTCAAATAGCATTGTTTGAATGTGCTTCACTTTCATTTGATTCAACTAGCTTTGTAGAATGTATTTGACTTTCATTTGATTAAAATAGCTTTGTTTGAATGTGTTTGACTTTCATTTGATTCAATTAGCTTTGTAGAATGTATTTGACTTTCATTTGATTCAAATAGCTTTGTTTGAATGTGTTTGACTTTCATTTGATTCAATTTGCTTTGTAGAATGTATTTGACTTTCATTTGATTAAAATAGCTTTGTTTGAATGTGTTTGACTTTCATTTGATTCTTTGACTTTCATTGATTAAAAGCTTTGTTTGTGTTTGACTTTCATTTGATTCAATTAGCTTTGTAGAATGTATTTGACTTTTTTTATTTAATTAGCTTTGTTTGAATGTATTTGACTCTCATTTGATTCAAATAGCTTTATTTGAATGTGTTTGACTTTCATTTGATTCAAATTCCTTGTTTGAATGTGTTCGACTTTCATTTGATTCAAATAGCATTGTTTGAATGTCCTTGACTTTCATTTGATTCAACTAGCTTTGTAGAATGTATTTGACTTTCATTTGATTAAAATTTTGTTTGAATGTGTTTGACTTTCATTTGATTCAATTAGCTTTGTAGAATGTATTTGACTTTCATTTGATTCAAATAGCTTTGTTTGAATGTGTTTGACTTTCATTTGATTCAATTTGCTTTGTAGAATGTATTTGAATTTCATTGATTAAAATAGATTTGTTTGAATGTGTTTGACTTTCATTTGATTCGATTTGCTTTGTAGAATGTATTTGACTTTTATTTGATTTTAAATAGCTTTGTTTGAATGTGTTTGACTTTCATTTGATTCAATTTGCTTTGTAGAATGTATTTGACTTTTATTTGATTTAATTAGCTTTTTTGAATGTATTTGACTCTCATTTGATTCAAATAGCTTTATTTGAATGTTTGACTTTCATTTGATTCAAATTCCTTTGTTTGAATGTGTTGACTTTCATTTGATTCAAATAGCTTTATAGAATGTATTTGACATTTATTTGATTTAAATAGCTTTGTTTGAATGTGTTTGACTTTCATTTGATTCAAATTGAATGTGTTCGACTTTCATTTGATTCAAATAGCATTGTTTGAATGTGCTTGACTTTCATTTGATTCAACTAGCTTTGTAGAATGTATTTGACTTTCATTTGATTAAAATAGCTTTGTTTGAATGTGTTTTGACTTTCATTTGATTCAATTAGCTTTGTAGAATGTATTTGACTTTCATTTGATTCAAATAGCTTTGTTTGAATGTGTTTGACTTTCATTTGATTCAATTTGCTTTGTAGAATGTATTTGACTTTCATTTGATTAAATAGCTTTGTTTGAATGTGTTTGTGAATTGTTTGACTTTATTTGATTAAATAGCTTTGTTTGAATGTGTTTGACTTTCATTTGATTCTGCTTTGTAGAATGTATTTGACTTTTATTTGATTCAAATAGCTTTGTTTGAATGTGTTTGACTTTCATTTGATTCAATTTGCTTTGTAGAATGTATTTGACTTTTATTTGATTAATTATTTGAATGTATTTACTCTCATTTGATTCAAATAGCTTTATTTGAATGTGTTTGACTTTCATTTGATTCAAATTCCTTTGTTTGAATGTGTTGACTTTCATTTGATTCAAATAGCTTTATAGAATGTATTTGACATTTATTTGATTTAAATAGCTTTGTTTGAATGTGTTTGACTTTCATTTGATTCAAATGTTTGAATGTGTTCGACTTTCATTTGATTCAAATAGCATTGTTTGAATGTGTTGACTTCATTGATTCAAATAGCTTTATAGAATGTATTTGACTTTATTTGATTTAAATAGCTTTGTTTGAATGTGTTTGACTTTCATTTGATTCAATTAGCTTTGTAGAATGTATTTGACTTTCATTTGATTAAAATAGCTTTGTTTGAATGTGTTTGACTTTCATTTGATTAAATTACTTTGTAGAATGTATTTGACTTTTATTTGATTTAATAGCTTTGTTTGAATGTGTTTGACTTTCATTTGATTCAAATAGCTTTATAGAATGTATTTGTTTGATTTAAATAGCTTTGTTGAAACTTTCATTTGATTCAATTTGCTTTGTAGAATGTATTTGACTTTATTTGATTTAATTAGTTGAATGTATTTGACTCTCATTTGATTCAAATAGCTTTATTTGAATGTGTTTGACTTTCATTGATTCAAATGTGTTCGACTTTCATTTGATTCAAATAGCATTGTTTGAATGTGTTTCACTTTCATTTGATTCAACTAGCTTTGTAGAATGTATTTGACTTTTATTTTTTCAAATAGCTTTGTTTGAATGTGTTTGACTTTCATTTGATTCAATTAGCTTTGTAGAATGTATTTGACTTTTATTTGATTCAAATAGCTTTGTTTGAATGTGTTTGACTTTCATTTGATTCAATTTCTTTGTAGAATGTATTTGACTTTTATTTGATTTAATTAGCTTTGTTGAATTTTGACTTTCATTTGATTCAATAGCTTTTAGAATGTATTTGACATTTATTTGATTTAAATAGCTTTGTTTGAATGTGTTTGACTTTCATTTGATTCAAATTTGAATTTCATTTGATTCAAATAGCATTGTTTGAATGTGCTTGACTTTCATTTGATTCAACTAGCTTTGTAGAATGTATTTGACTTTCATTTGATTAAAATAGCTTTGTTTGAATGTGTTTGACTTTCATTTGATTCAATTAGCTTTGTAGAATGTATTTGACTTTTATTTGATTCAAATAGCTTTGTTTGAATGTGTTTGACTTTCATTTGATTCAATTGCTTTGTAGAATGTATTTGACTTTCATTTGATTTAGCTTGACTTTCATTTGATTCTTGCTTTGTAATGTATTTGACTTTATTTGATTCAAATAGCTTTGTTTGAATGTGTTGACTTTCATTTGATTCAATTTGCTTTGTAGAATGTATTTGACTTTTATTTGATTCAAATAGCTTTGTTTGAATGTATTTGACTTTCATTTTATTCAATTTGCTTTGTAGAATGTATTTGACTTTTTGATTAATTAGCTTTGTTTGAATGTATTTGACTCTCATTTGATTCAAATAGCTTTATTTGAATGTGTTTGACTTTCATTTGATTCAAATTCCTTTGTTTGAATGTGTTCGACTTTCATTTGATTCAAATAGCTTTATAGAATGTATTTGACTTTATTTGATTTAAATAGCTTTGTTTGAATGTGTTTGACTTTCATTTGATTAAATTCCTTGTTTGAATGTGTTGACTTTCATTTGATTCAAATAGCATTGTTTGAATGTGCTTGACTTTCATTTGATTCAACTAGCTTTGTAGAATGTATTTGACTTTTATTTGATTAAATAGCTTTGTTTGAATGTGTTTGACTTTCATTTGATTCAATTAGCTTTGTAGAATGTATTTGACTTTCATTTGATTCAAATAGCTTTGTTTGAATGTGTTTGACTTTCATTTGATTCAATTTGCTTTTAGAATGTATTTGACTTTCATTTATTTAGCTTTGTTTTAATGTGTTTGACTTTCATTTGATTGCTTTGTAGAATGTATTTGACTTCAAATAGCTTTGTGAATGTGTTTGACTTTCATTTGATTCAATTTGCTTTGTAGAATGTATTTGACTTTTATTTGATTTAATTAGCTTTGTTTGAATGTATTTGACTCTCATTTGATTCAAATAGCTTTGTTGAATGTGTTTGACTTTAATTTGATTCAAATTCCTTTGTTTGAATGTGTTGACTTTATTTGATTCAAATAGCTTTTAGAATGTATTTGACTTTATTTGATTAAATAGCTTTGTTTGAATGTGTTTGACTTTCATTTGATTCAATTAGCTTTGTAGAATGTATTTGTTTGTAGCTTTGTTTGAATGTGTAGCTTTGTAGAATGTATTTGACTTTTATTTATTTAATTAGCTTTGTTTGAATGTATTTGACTCTCATTTGATTCAAATAGCTTTATTTGAATGTGTTTGACTTTCATTTGATTCAAATTCCTTGTTTGAATGTTTCGACTTTCATTTGATTCAAATAGCATTGTTTGAATGTGCTTGACTTTCATTTGATTCAACTAGCTTTGTAGAATTTATTTGACTTTCATTTGATTAAAATAGCTTTGTTTGAATGTGTTTGACTTTCATTTGATTCAATTAGCTTTGTAGAATGTATTTGACTTTTATTTGATTCAAATAGCTTTGTTGAATGTGTTTGACTTTCATTTGATTAAATTACTTTGTAGAATGTATTTGACAATTAGCTTTGTTTGAATGTGTTTGACTTTCATTTGATTCAAATAGCTTGACAATAGCTTTGTTTTGTGCTTTGTAGAATGTATTTGACTTTTATTTGATTTAATTAGCTTTGTTTGAATGTATTTGACTCTCATTTGATTCAAATAGTGAATGTTTGACTTTCATTTTCAAATTTTGTTTGAATGTGTTCGACTTTCATTTGATTCAAATAGCATTGTTTGAATGTGACTTTCATTTGATTCAACTAGCTTTGTAGAATGTATTTGACTTTCATTTGATTAAAATAGCTTTGTTTGAATGTGTTTGATTTCATTTGATTCAATTAGCTTTGTAGAATGTATTTGACTTTCATTTGATTCAAATAGCTTTGTTTGAATTTGACTTTCCAATTGAATTTGTAGCTTGACTTTCATTTGCTTTGTTTGAATGTGTTTGACTTTCATTTGATTTAGCTTTATTGAATGTATTTGACTCTCATTTGATTAAAATAGCTATTTGAATGTGTTTGACTTTCTTTGATTCAAATTCCTTTGTTTGAATGTGTTGACTTTCATTTGATTCAAATAGCATTTTGAATGTGTTTGACTTTCATTTGATTCAACTAGCTTTGTAGAATGTATTTGACTTTATTTGATTCAAATAGCTTTGTTTGAATGTGTTTGACTTTCATTTGATTCAATTAGCTTTGTAGAATGTATTTGACTTTTATTTGATTCAAATAGCTTTGTTTGAATGTGTTTGACTTTCATTTGATTAATTGCTTTGTAGAATATTTGACTTTTATTTGATTAATTAGCTTTGTTTGAATGTGTTTGACTTTCATTTGATTCAAAAGCTTTATAGAATGTATTTGACATTTATTTGATTTAAATAGCTTTTTTGAATGTGTTTGACTTTCATTTGATTCAATTTGCTTTGTAGAATGTATTTGACTTTTATTTGATTTAATTAGCTTTGTTTGAATGTATTTGACTCTCATTTGATTCAAATAGCTTTATTTGAATGTGTTTGACTTTCATTGATTCAAATTTGAATGTGTTGACTTTCATTTGATTCAAATAGCATTGTTTGAATGTGACTTTCATTTGATTCAATAGCTTTGTAGAATGTATTTGACTTTCATTTGATTAAAATAGCTTTGTTTGAATGTGTTTGACTTTAATTTAGATTCAATTAGCTTTGTAGAATGTATTTGACTTTCATTTGATTCAAATAGCTTTGTTTGAATGTGTTTGACTTTCATTTGATTCAATTATGCTTTGTGTAGAATGTATTTGACTTTCATTTGATTCAAAATAAGCTTTGTTTGAAGTGTTTGACTTTCATTTGATTCGAATTTGCTTTGTTAGAATGTTTTGACTTTCATTTGATTCAAATAGCTTTGTTTGAATGTGTTTGACTTTCATTTGATTCAATTAGCTTTGGTTGAATGTTATTTGACTTTCATTTGATTCAATAGCTTTGTTTGAATGTATTTGACTTTCAATTTGATTCAAATACTTTGTTTGAATGTGTTTGACTTTCATTTGATTCAAATTAGCTTTGTATGAATGTGTTTGACTTTCATTTGATTCAAAATAGCTTTGTTTGAATGTCTTTGACTTTCATTTGATTCAATTAGCTTTGTTAGAATGTATTTGATTCATTCATTTGATTAAAAATTTGACTTTTGTGAATGTTTTGACTTTCATTTGATTCAATTAGCTTTGTAGAATGTATTTACTTTAATTTGTTTTTTGCTTTTTTGAATGTTTTACTTTTATTTTTTAAATAGCTTTGTTTGAATGGTTTTGACTTTCATTTGATTCAAAAGCTTTGTTTGAATGTGTTTAGACTTTCATTTGATTCAATTAGCTTTTAGAATGTATTTGACTTTCATTTGATTAAATATAGCTTTGTTTGAATGTGTTTGACTTTCATTTGATTCTTTTGAATGTATTGACTTTCATTTGATTCAAATAGCTTTGTTTGAATGTGTTTGACTTTCATTTGATTCAATTTAGCTTTTTAGAATGTATTTGAACTTCATTTGATTCAAAATAGCTTTATTTGAATGTGTTTGACTTTCACTTTGATTAAATTCTTTTTTGATGTTTGACTTATTTTAAATAGCTTTATAGAATGTATTTGACTTTATTTATTTAAATAGCTTTGTTTTGTGTTTAATTCATTTGATTATTACTTGTTTGAAATTTTGACTTTTATTTGATCAATAGCTTGTTTGTTTTACTTTCATTTGATTTCTGTTTGAATGTATTTGACTTTCATTTGATTAAAATAGCTTTGTTTGAATGTGTTTGACTTTTCATTATTGATTCAATTAGCTTTGTTAGAATGTATTTGACTTTCATTTGATTCAAATAGCTTTGTTTGAATGTGTTTGACTTTCATTTGATTCAATTTGCTTTGTAGAATTATTTGACTTTCATTGATTAAAAGCTTTTGATTGTGACTTTCAATTGCTTTTGTTTGAATGTTTTGATTTTTTGATTCAATAGCTTGTGAATGTTTTGACTTTCATTTGATTCAATCTTTTTTTGAATGTGTTTGACTTTATTTGATTCAATTAGCTTTGTTGAATGTGTTGACTTTTATTTATTTAATATTTTTTGAATGTATTTGATTTATTTGATTTAAATAGCTTTGTTTGAATGTTTTGACTTCATTTGATTCAAATAGCTTGTTTGAATGTGTTTGACTTTCATTTGATTCAAATAGCTTTGTTTGAATGTGTTTAACTTTCATTTGATTCAATTAGCTTTGTAGAATGTATTTGACTTTCATTTGATTAAAATAGCTTTGTTTGAATGTGCTTGACTTTCATTTGATTCGATTAGCTTTGTAGAATGTATTTGACTCTCATTTGATTCAAATAGCTTTTTTTTGAATGTGTTTAACTTTCATTTGATTCAATTAGCTTTGTAGAATGTGATTAGGGGATTTTTATCCACCAATCACCGTCTGACAAGTGGACCAACCAGGTTCCGCCACGTGTTCCTTCACGAAGGCCAACAGGAACCTGCCACGTGTCGATCACAGATACGTCCTCCACGGACCTACTTAAGACACGCCACGTGTCCACCCATGCCAAATGGGACAACCGGCCATCAAGGCCCAATTCAGTCTAGAGGCCCGATCAGCCCTAGGTTTACCTTAAACCTAGAGAGTTGCACGCTTCCCAAGGCTATAAATACTCGATTAATCTCAAGCAGACCGAATAATTAAGAGATCAAGCAGAGAAGAACAGAGTTATTGACAACCGTCTAATCTCGCTAACAACGCAGATTACCAACACTAAGCACTCTCATCCTAGAGAGATCTGATTACTTTAATTTCTGTATTGATTACTCCTTAATCAGGTACTAACTTGACCGTTGGAGGCGGAGCTCTCAGGAGTCTCCGTTATTTTGCAGGTACAGGCGTCCGGTTCCAGTCTCGGAATTGTAACTCTCCCGCAGGACATCAGAAAACCCCGAAACATTTGGCGCCGTCTGTGGGGAGAGTACTTCAGAGATGGCATCCAAGTCTGTACCGACTCCAGAAGAGAGGCGTCCCCTAGACGACCCTCAAGTTCAGTCGGACCATGATACCGAAAGTGAATTTGAAGTTGAAACTCATACAGCTCCAGACGGGACCCTAAGGGCCCGACGTACCCCGTCATACCGAAATGAGGGAACGGGAGTATCTTCAAACAGGAAGCGAGCCAGCAGGCGCACCGCTTGCTCGGCAACAGCCGACTGATGGGTCTGCTCCCATCACAAGGAACGAACTCATGACCTTCATGAGGGATTTCAAGGGAGAGATCCAAGAGTTGATCAACAAAAAACCGCCTGCTTCAGTCAAAGAGCAGTCGGCCAAGAAACCTTCCACTTCACTAAAGAGGAAGCCAGTTCAAGGGCGAGAGGCGACTCCCCATCCTAAATTCAAGAAGCGGGAGCCGTCTGCTCTTGATTTCACAAAACTCCGTTATCCTACGGGAAATAGGAAACCGGTTCGTCATATTCAGGCGGACGGGTCAAAGCAAACGTTCACAGATGCTCGGCACCTTGCTAGAGCAGAAGAAGAGTGACCGATTATCAGAGTCGGCTTCTACTTCAAATTTTCAGGACAGTTTGCGAAATGCCTCGATGAGGCCAACTCAGTCGTACCATGAGAGTCAGTCAGGCGGCACCTCCCGTCAGTCCGGCTTTCATAGTGCCAGGCGGTACCAAACTTACCATTTGTGCCGCAACAACAGTATTTTATGCAGCCACCTCCATTTGGTGGACCTGCAGCAAAAAAACGTCCAACCTATGGACTGGCAGCTACGGCTGCTTAGACTTGGTGAACAGCCGACGGCCTTCTCCAAGGAAATTACTGAAGCCGCTCAGCCGGCCAAAGTAAAAAATATTCTAGTAGGCGCCTATGACGGCACTACTAACCCAGAAGACCATCTGATGGCATTCACCAACCTGATGTACCTTCAAGGGTTGGATGATCCCACTTGGTGCAAGTGTTTCCCAGCGACTCTCAAGGGAATTGCACAGCAATGGTTCGGCAACCTGCCGACTGGTTGTGTAAACAGCTTCACGACACTTGCTTACTTATTTGCCTCCAACTTCGCTATGAACATCCCTGCGAAGAAAACGGCCCTTGATTTGGGAACAATTCAGCAGGGTGAAAAGGAGGGGCTTCGTTCCTACATCAGGCGGTTCAACCTGATGAGAATACAGATTCAAGGGTTACCGGATGAGGTAGCTTATACTGACTTTTTTAGAGGTCTCAAAGACGGGTCTACCTTCAAATTTGATTTAGTTCGAAAAAGGGTGGCGACTCTTCAAGAGGCCTTGATTGAAGCAGAAGCCTATATACAGGCGACTGATCTGTGTACGATGAAACAGTCGGACGGGAAGAGGTTCGACAATAGAGAAGGGACGACAGAAACAGTCGTCCAACAAAGATGAAAAAAGAAAAGAGGTCTGGGCGGCTGATTCCTCTAAACAGCCGGCCCAGAAAAAGAAAAAAGAATTCAAACCATACTCCCCAAAGTATGTGTTTAACAAGGATAACCAGTTTATCCTAAAAGAAATAAAGGGGCGGCTCTCAATTGAGAAGCCGCTCCCCATGAAGGGTTCTGCGAGCAACCGGAACCAAGACAAAATCTGTGCTTATCATGATGACATTGGTCATCACACCAATGACTGCATCAGTCTCATGCGGTACCTAGACCGCTTGGCTGATCAAGGTGATCTTGACACTTATGTCAAGAAATCTACGGGGAATACTTCCTCAAAAAAGCAGTCGGCCAAAAAGAATCAACAGGCCGACAGTTCCGATATAGATGATGCAGTCGTCTACACCATTGCAGGCGGCTTCTCAGGAGGCGGCCCCACTATTAGGGGCAACAAAGATAATATAAGGCGGTTAGATGTAAATTCCGTTCACCAAGAACGGCCGTCTAAATATACATTTCCTGAGATTGTCATCACTGAAGAGGATCTAGGAGGAATAAGGGGGCCGCATGACGACCCTCTCGTTATTGAATGTAAAGTGGCCAACCAGAGAGTTGGTCGAATCCTCATAGATACCGGGAGCTCTTCAGATCTCATCAGCAGCAAATGTCTGTCAAAAACTGAAATATCAGACGGACTGCATACATCCGGCCTCCCACCCTTTAATAGGTTTTGGAGGAGGAGTCGTCCACCCACTGGGACGAGTAGATCTACCCATTCGCCTGGGCGAAAAAGGGGAAGGACGACACATGGTAGTCCGGTTCCTAGTGGTAGAGGAACTCTCGGCCTACAACATGATTCTGGGTCGACCAACCCTGAATAATTCCAAGGCTGTTATAATCCCGTCACTTATGCTGCTTAAGTTTGAAAGGGACAATGGAACAGTCGGCTCCCTAAGGGGAGATCAGAGGATGGCCCGAGAGTGCTATCTCTCGGATGTCAAGCCCACTGTTATGGCCACTGGGTCAAGTGGAGAAAAAACAGACCTTGACAATGTCAAGGAAAGTGCGCCTGTTCAAGAAACAGGCGACAAAAAGAGAAAGGCACCCCAGACTGAGTCCGCAAGAAAAGCAAGAAAATAGCAATCATTGGCAGAGGACCGGCCGGATGAGTTCCGCCCTCAGCCGGCTGGTGAGCATGCGGACCTGATATTAGACGACTCCCATCCTGACCGAACAGTCAAAGTAGGGACGACTGCTCTGAGAAACCTTGGGGACGACTTTCACAACCTGTTGAAAGAATACAAGGACATCTTTGCATTTGAAGTCCATGAAATGCCAGGCATTAGTCCTGATCTGGCAGTACATAAACTCGCTGTGGATCCGAAAAAAGAAGCCGGTACGGCAAAAGAAGCGGAACCATGGCGAAGAAAGAAGTCAGGCGGCAGCCGCCGAAGTCAAAAAATTACTTGATGCAGGGTTCATTCGGCAATGTTACTTCCCAGATTGGGTTGCAAATGTGGTTCTTGTTAAAAAGCCGAATGGCACCTGGCGAATGTGTGTAGACTACACAGACTTAAACAAGGCGTGCCCCAAAGACAGTTACCCTCTGCCTAAAATTGATAACCTGGTCGACTCAACAGCCGGCCATGCCTTGATGAGTTTTATGGACGCCTATTCTGGTTTTCATCAAATTCCTTTATGGAAGAAAGATCAGGAGAAGACGGCCTTCGTCACTGATCAGGGATTATACTGTTACACGGTCATGCCGTTTGGTCTTAAGAATGCCCCGGCTACCTTCCAACGAATGATAAACACAGTGTTCTTTGATCAGATTGGGAGAAACGTCGAGGCATATATTGATGATATGATTGTCAAGACTAAACTTCAGGAAGATCATCTGACGGACCTCCGAGAAACTTTCGCCACACTCAGGCGGCACCATGTCATGCTCAATCCCAAGAAATGTGTATTTGGAGTTGAGTCTGGGAAATTTCTCGGATTCCTTATCAACCAGAGAGGAATAGAGGCGAACCCTGAGAAGGTACAGGCGGTCATTGACATGCAGTCGCCTCGTACCGTCCGAGAGGTTCAGAAGTTAACAGGTTGTCTGGCGGCCTTGGGAAGATTCCTAAGCCGATCAGGCGACAAATGCCTATACTTTTTCCAGGCAATTAAGAAGAAGGCAAGGTTTGAATGGGGGCCGGATGCTGAGGCCGCCTTCCAGAAATTAAAGGTTCACTTGCATTCCTTGCCGAGGCTGGTCAGCCCTTTGCCCAAAGAAAATCTCTACATGTACCTGGCCGTCTCTGATCATGCGTTAAGCGCGGTGCTCCTTGCTGAAAGGGACGGCTGTCAACTCCCGGTCTACTTTGTCAGTCACGTACTGAAAAAATGCCGAGTTGAGGTATCCCTTAGTGGAGAAATTTGGTCTTGCACTCTTCATGGCTGTTAAAAAATTGAAGCCGTACTTTCTGGCACATGCAGTCGTCGTGTATACCGACCAACCGATCAAGCGGCCCCTAACCACCATGGAGTCCTCCGGACGAATGATCAAATGGGCCATAGAAATGCAGAGTCTCGAAGTTACTTTCGAGCCTAGAAAAGCAGTGAAGGGGCAAGCCTTTGCTGACTTTATTGTAGAGATGACTCGTCCTCCAGACTCTCAAGTTCCAGACCAAGTCTGGAAGGTATATGTGGACGGAAGCTCTACTTCAAACGGTTTGTGGAGCAGGCGTCGTATGTCAATCTCCAGAGGGCGACAGGTTCGAGTATGCTCTACGCTTCAGTTTCCAGGCTTCAAACAATGAGGCAGAATATGAAGCTTTACTAGCCGGGATCCGCATGTGTAAGGCGGCAGGGGCAAGGAAAATAGACGCCTGTTCTGATTCACAACTGATAGTGAGTCAGTACAATGGCGAATACGAAGCAACACATCCGGCCATGATCAAGTATTTACAGGCGGTCCGACAAGCGGTCGGCTCCCTTGAGGATTTCCATCTGATCCAAGTGCCGAGATCAGAAAACAACCAGGCAGATGCACTTTCGAAATTAGCATCATCCGCCTCCTCCGATACTCCTCGAACTGTGTTTTGGGAAGTAATGGAGAAGAGAAGCATCGAGGAAAATCCTATTGGAATTCTAGACAGAAGCTCAACCTGGATGGATTCAATCAGGGCATATCTGACAAACGGTACACTGCCGGATGATCCTCAACAGGCGGCAGCACTGAAAAAACGAGCCTCCTGTTTTGAAATGATACAGGGAGAACTTCACAAGAGGGGGCACCTTCAACCCTTCTTAAAGTGTGTTACTCCTGAAAAGGGACGAGAGATACTAGATGATCTTCACTCTGGTTTCTGTGCTTCCCATATAGGTGGTAGGATGCTTGCTCAAAGGGCAAGGCGGCAGGGCTACTTTTGGCCTACTTTGGAAGCAGATGCAATGGAGATGGTGAAAAAATGTGACAAGTGCCAAAGGTTTGGCAAATTAATTCACCGACCGGCTACTGACCTCACTACCATTCACAGCCCACTACCGTTTGCTAAGTGGGGCATGGACATTCTGGGTCCATATACGCCTGCTACAGGCGGCAGAAGGTATATACTTGTTGCCGTTGACTACTTCACTAAATGGGTAGAGGCGGAGGCTGTAAAGGGAATCAAGACAAAAGATGTAATTTCATTCATTTGGAGAAACGTCATCACTCGGTTCGGGGTTCCCATGTCTATGGTTTTTGATAATGGTCCCCAATTTGAGACGCCTGTTCTCAAAAGTTGGTTGGGTGACCAAGGAATTGCACACTACTTTGCATCTGTCGGCCGTCCACAAGCAAACGGCCAGGTAGAAGCTTTTAATAAAATCATCTCAGACGGTCTCAAGAAAAAGATTGAACGAGCAGGCGGCCTATGGGCAGATGAACTACCACATGTTCTTTGGGCCATTAGGACGACTGAAAAAGGGGCGACTGGAGAAACTCCCTTCCTCCTAACTTATGGTGCAGAAGCTGTTCTTCCAATAGAACACTACGAGCCGACTCTTCGAGTAATGCTATATGACGAAGAGGCAAACTGGGAAGCTATGCGCCTGGCATTAGACTCACTTCCTGAAAAGAGGGGCAATGCTGTTTTGCGCCATGAGATCTATCGCCTGAGAATGACTAGATCATACAACAAAAAAGTACACAGGCGTCCACTCAAAGTAGGGGACTTTGTACTTAGGAAAATGGAAGCAGTTGGTAGGGCTAATGAGTCTGGCAAACTAACTCCCAACTGGGAAGGACCCTACCGAATCTATGCGGAAGTCAGGGACGGTACCTACCGTCTGGAAACACCAGACGGACAACCGTTGCCTCGAACCTGGAATGTAGATAACCTTAAAAAATATTTTTTCCGAATGATGTAAAGTAAAGAGCTACTTAATAAAGTTTGCACTTACTATTCAATTTTGTATTATGAGGGGCATGCCGTCTGTACCTTTACAGTCGGCTACTCTCCATTGAGTTTCACTCTTTATCTTTAGAGGGGCATGCCGTCTGTTCCTTTACAGTCGGCTACTCTCCATCGAGTATTTTACTCACAATACTTAGCTAAAAAGATTAGGGCCTGGCCGATCCTGTAACTAACAGGCGGCTACCCTTCTTTTACTTAGCACCTACGTTCACCAAGAACTTACCAAGGCCATTGGCCGAATGATCAGACCAGGCGCCAAGCCACCTGATCAAAACTACAAAACTAATTCGACCTGTCCCAACATCATAGCAGGCGTCCGACGGCATCCCTCCGGATGAAATTCGTCGCAGAGAGCAGCTCCCTTTTGGGTGGAACATTGTTCTATAAACTAATTACACGGCACCTATACGACTGTCCCCAAGGGCAACCACGTAGCCGTTTTTGAGACAAGGATAACTCTATCACTAACCAAACCAGTGGAAGCAGTTGACATCTGAGTCAGATGACCGCCTGTATTACTTGGGATAAATGCAGGGGGTACCTATTGAGTTAATAGCCAACAAACATTGGCGAATCAAGGGTCTAGCCGGCCTACGCCGCCTGGTACCTCTACTTCTCAAACAAAAGTGATGGCGACTGGGTAACTCCAAAGTTAACTCATAGTCACTCCTTCAAATTTGGTATGGAATCTAAAAAGTTTGAGTCGTCCGCCTGTTTTAAACAAACAAGGGCACTCGAGCCCCTTTTCCTACTGGATAACCTATTGAGTTAATAGCCAACGAACATTGGTGAATCAAGGGGTCTAGCCGACCTACGCTGCCTGATACCTCTACTACTAGATCAAGATTGTGACAAAGACTAAGTAACTCCTATGTTAACTTAATAGTCACTCAAACTTAGTATGGAGCCTAAAAGGTATGGGTCGTCCACTTGTTTTTAATAAACAAAGGCTCTCAACCAATACTCTTGCTAAGTTAACAAATAACGAATTAAAAGCCAACATTGGCAATAAAGGGAAACAACCGGTACCCACCGCTTGTTTTCCTACTTAATTCCTTGGCTACTAGGTAATTCTATTTACTTGGTCAAATTGAATAAAGAGTTCGAATACCGATTGATTAAATGGCCGACTGATCATCTATCCTGGAAACAGATAACCAGTCGTCCAGGGGCATAGGCGGCATGCTTACTATTTGTACCTGTCTTAACGTTCGGCCATACACAACAGTCGGTCTAGTGAGCAAATTTCAAATACTTAGACAAATTTGAACCTGTCTTAACGTTCGGCCATACACAACAGTCGGTCTAGTGAGCAAATTTCAAATACTTAGACAAATTTGAACAAAAACTGAAAATTTGATTAAAAATAAGCCGGCCACAAAAGACCGGCAGAATATTCAAAACCCCGGCCCCCTGGCCGGGTAATTACAAAGCAAACGGCACGCAGGCCGTGAAAAGAAAAAAATACTTAAAAGCTTAAGAAGGGGGCAGTTCAGTATCAGCAGCAGCCGCCTGGTCAGCACTCTTCTTGCTGGACTCGGCCTTAGCTGCACCATCTTTTGATGCCTTACCCCCAAGTGGCACAAGCGCCACAACCGGCTCTTCCTCCTCCAACGCAACATCCAACGCCTCTTCTTCAGCAGCCGCCAGGATCTGTTGATTATATATTTCCGAACACTGGCGGTACGTTCTTTCCCATGAGGCAAAGTCGGCACTGGGGAACAGTCGTTCCCAGGTCATGCGTTGGATTTGGGCGGAGTCTTCCACCATCTCTCGGACGAGCTCTTGTTTCTCTTGCTCGGCCTTATCCGAGAGCTCTTGGGTAAGACTCTTCTCCTGGTTCACCAGGCGTTCTTTTACGTTAGCCAAAGATTTCTCCATGGCTTCGTAAGAGTGCATTTTTTGGCGAAGGGGTTTCAGCTCGGCTTTAAGGTTGGTGACGGTCCCCTCCAGCTCGTCAACCTTCTTTTGGGCCGTCTCTAGCTGAGCCCGAACAGCGGCGGTCGCCTGCGCCTGATAATAAAGAAGATCAAGGGTCAGTACTTCATTTTGGGCAATTTGAAACATTGCCTTATCACAGCTGGAGGCGGCCATAGCCTTTGCGGCCTTTACCTCTTTGTTTTTCCGATCAATCGGCTTGCGAAGGCTGTTGACTCGGAGCAGGGCCTAAGTACAAAGAAAAACAGGCGTCAGTTTCCAATCAAAAGAGTTAACAGGCGTCCTGGAACTCACAAGCTCAAAAAGGTGCTAAGTATACCTCAGCTAGGACCCCTGAAATTCCATCAAGGTCAAGGGTGCCGGCACCCTTGACCGCCTCCCTGTCAGATGGAGGAACTACTTTAACCATTGACCTGGCTACCTCAACCAAGTCAAGTCCCTGGGGGCCGGCTGCATTAAGCAAAAGGAAAAAACAAGTTAGACCTAATCAAGAAGGAAGCAAGGGTGAGTTTTTACAAGCAAATGTCCATACATCTAGGCGGCCCCGCCTGGGTTTTTGAAGAAGTGGCCGGCTGCTTCTCAGCCGCCACTGTTTTCCTGGAAGACCCAGGAGAGCTTGCAACAGTCGTCCTCCGGGCCTTGGGGTCCGGCTGTTGCGAGGAAGAAGCCCTTGGAGTGCCAGACTGAAAACAAAAAGAGTTAGTATATGCATAAGGCAACTAAAAGGAGAAGAGTTTTCAAAGCTTACCAAGGGTGCCTCCTTGCTGGGGGAGTCGGCATACGACTGCTTCATTAGCGAGACCCGCAGCATGGCCGCCGCAGTCTTAGATGCTGTTATTTTACTCATGGCGTCGGCTGAAAGAAATAAAGAGCAAAGTTAGTAAAAATCCCAAGTAAACAAGGCGTGAAAAAACAGAGTATTCGTCAGGCCGGCTACCTCTAGAGCACCGACTGCCGAGGCCACAGGCGGCCAAGAAGTACTCGTCATAGAGCCACTTGAAGCTCGGGACGCAGTTTAGGGGTACTTGCTCTCGTACCCCTGAAGTAGAGTTCACCCTAGTCTCTACTTTGAAGAGTCCTTTGTCTAGGATCTCTTTTTTAGCCTTTGGGGGAACAGGCGGCATGCTGCGGCCGCCTGCGAGAAGAGGCGGATCCCTGTTCCACTTGTTAAAACGTTTGTTCAGCTCCGTGTCTGAACTCTCGATAATAAGGAAGGTGTTCCGCCAATCCTTCCATTTGTTTGCCTTACCTCTCGTCATGAGGTAACCCCTATGGCTTGTTAATTGATACCAGCCGGTACCTCCCGACTTAGGGGTCCGGCTGAGATAGTTCATGTGGGCGAAAGCCTCAAAACTTGGCTCCACCCCGTTCAGTTCGCACCCGGCCACATAGCCGAGTACGTTAACCCAAGAGTTGGGGGCTAACTGCCATAACCCCAGATCATACCCATCTAAAATCCGCTGAACAGCCGGATGTAATGGGAAGCGCAGTCCAGCTTTGATGGCCGCCACATAGCAGCCAAAGCAGCCGTCACCATAGCTGGTACCAGCCGGCCAGACGACAGTATCTTCTGGATCCGGCACAAACAGTAAATACTCTGAGCCCATTTTGTGGTTAGCAATAAAGCTCGCCACGTTGTCTCGCATGGTTGCAATCCGGCCCCGGGGCACCCTGCAGTAGTAGGGGGCGTTTTCCTCTCTGTAAGAGGCGGACGGCTCTGCCCAATTATCCCCCTTCTCCACTGCATGAGAACTTCTCGCCTCTTGTAGGCGGCTATGTTTTTCTTCTGAGCCAGAAGAACTATGGTCAGAAGAGCTGGATTCGGACTCGTCCCCTGACGAGTCCGAAGAGGACGACTCCTCCCCTCTCCTAGAGGGGCCCGCCTCCTCTCCCTTAGAAGGAGCAGAAGGAAAATTAGACATGTCCACGGTAAGATGGGAAGGGAACACCTTGGTCCCTCTCTCAGAACTGTCAGCTTGACAGTCGCCTCGTTCTACATCTGGCGCCTGGTCAGATGTTTCACTAAGGAGCACCCTTTGGGAGGAGCCGTCTGAGTTTGATATCATAGCAGTCTTTTTTGTTCTGGCCATCACGTTCTGCATAGACACAGATTCAGTCGGACTTTGTATAAAGGGCAAAGATGGGTCCAGAAAAGGGCAGGCGGCACTCCTAGTCCTAGATTCAGCCGTCCCCGGTGACCGGCTGATCACTAACTTAGGGCGTGTCGTGTGCTTCCATGGTGCCATTTCAAAAAATAAAAAGAAAATTAAGAGTAAGAGAACTGAGTTACCTGAACGGGTGACGGTTGATGAAGTCCTGAAAGTTCGGGTCAGTCGGCTTGTCAGAACAGGCGGTAGGCAGAAAAAGTCCGAAATGTCAGAGCAAGTTCAGGGGTCCGAATGTTCTCGCAAAAGTTCTCAAATGTGAAAATGACCGAAGTCAGCACTTCCTTTTATAGGCAAAATGAGAAGGCGAAGGGTCGCTTCCAAATTCAAAAATTGGGCGGGAAAATCTCTCGGCCGTCTGCAAGGTGACACCTGTAACGGGCCGTCGCCTGTCACCATGCGACACCTGTCACAGGCGACACGTGACCAGTCGCGTGCCACCTGTGAGGGGCAAATGATTAGGGGATTTTTATCCACCAATCACCGTCTGACAAGTGGACCAACCAGGTTCCGCCACGTGTTCTTCACGAAGGCCAACAGGAACCTGCCACGTGTCGATCACAGATACGTCCTCCACGGACCACTTAAGACATGCCACGTGTCCACCCATGCCAAATGGGACAACCGGCCATCAAGGCCCAATTCAGTCTAGAGGCCCGATCAGCCCTAGGTTTACCTTAAACCTAGAGAGTTGCACGCTTCCCAAGGCTATAAATACTCGATTAATCCTCATTAATCAAGAGACCGAATAATTAAGAGATCAAGCAGAGAAGAACAGAGTTATTGACAACCGGCTAATCTCGCTAACAACGCAGATTACCAACACTAAGCACTCTCATCTAGAGAGATCTGATTACTTTAATTTCTGTATTGATTACTCCTTAATCAGGTACTAACTTGACCGTTGGAGGCGGAGCTCTCAGGAGTCTCCGTTATTTTGCAGGTACAGGCGTCCGGTTCCAGTCTCGGAATTGTAACTCTCCCGCAGGACATCAGAAAACCCCGAAACAGAATGTACTTGACTTTCATTTGATTAAAATAGCTTTGTTTGAATGTGCTTGACTTTCATTTGATTCAAATAGCTTTGTTTGAATGTGTTTGACTTTCATTTGATTCAATTAGCTTTGTTGAATGTATTTGACTTTCATTTGATTCAAATAGCTTTGTTTGAATGCGTTTAACTTTCATTTGATTCAATTAGCTTTGTAGAATACATTTCACTTTCATTTAATTTAAACAACTTTGTTTGAATGTGTTTGACTTTCATTTGACTCAAATAGCGTTATTTGATTGTGTTTCACTTACATTTGATACAATTAGCTTTGTAGAACGTATTTGACTTTCATTTGATTCAAATAGCTTTGTTTGAATGTGTTTGACTTTCATTTGATTCCATCAGCTTTGTAGAATATCTTTGACTTTCAATTGATTCAAATAGCTTTGTTTGAATGTGTTTGACTTTCATTTGATTCAATTAGCATTGTAGAATGTATTTTACTTTCATTTGATTCAAATAGCTTTGTTTGAATGTGTTTGACTTTCATTTGATTCAATTAGCTTTGTAGAATGTATTTGACTTTCATTTGAGTCAAATTACTTTGTTTTACTGTGTTTGACTTTCATTTGTTTCAATTTGCTTTGTTGAATGTATTTGACTTTCATTTGCTTCAAATAGCGTTGTTTGAATGTGTTTGACTTTCATTTGATTCAATTAGCTTTGTAGAATATATTTGACATTCATTTAATTAAAATAGCTTTGTTTGAATGTGTTTGACTTTCATTTGATTCAAATAGCTTTGTTTGAATGTGTTTGACTTTCATTTGATTCAATTAGCTTTGTAGAATGTATTTGACTTTCATTTGATTTAAATAGCTTTGTTTGAATGTGTTTGACTTTCATTTGATTCAATTAGCTTTGTAGAATGTATTTTACTTTTATTTGATTTAATTAGCTTTGTTTGAATTTATTTGACTCTCATTTGATTCAAATAGCTTTGTTTGAATGTGTTTTAATTTCATTTGATTCAATTAGCTTTGTAGAATGTATTTGATTTTCATTTGATTCGAAATCTTTGTTTGAATGTGTTTGACTTTCATTTGATTCAATTAGCTTTGTTTGAATGTGTTTGACTTTCATTTGATTCAATTTGCTTTGTTTGAATGTGTTTGACTTTCATTTGATTCACTTAGCTTTGTTGAATGTATTTGACTTTCATTTGATTCAAATAGCTTTGTTTGAATGTGTTTGACTTTCATTTGATTCAATTAGCTTTGTAGAATGTATTTGACATTCATTTAATTAAAATAGCTTTGTTTGAATGTGTTTGACTTTCATTTGATTCAATTAGCTTTGTTTGAATGTGTTTGACTTTCATTTGTTTCAATTAGCTTTGTAGAATGTATTTGATTTTCATTTGATTCAAATAGCTTTGTTTGAATGTGTTTGACTTTCAATTGATTCAATTAGCTTTGTAGAATGTATTTGACTGTCATTTGATTCAAATAGCTTTTTTTGAATGTGTTTGGTTTTCATTTGATTTAAAAGACTTTGTTTGAATGTGTTTAACTTTCATTTGATTCAATTAGCTTTGTAGAATGTATTTTACTTTTATTTTATTTTATTAGCTTTGTTTGAATTTATTTGACTCTGATTTGAATCAAAGACCTTTGTTTGAATGTGTTTGACTTTCATTTGATTCAATTAGCTTTGTAGAATGTATTTGACTTTCACTTGATTCAAATAGTTTTATTTGAATGTATTTGACTTTCCTTTGATTCAATTAGCTTTGTAGAATGTATTTGACTTTCATTTGATTCGAAATCTTTGTTTGAATGTGTTTGACTTTCATTTAATTCAATTAGCTTTGTTTGAATGTGTTTGACTTTAATTTAATTCAATTAGCTTTGTAGAATGTATTAGACTTTTATTTGATTTAATTAGCTTTATTTGAACGTATTTGACTCTCATTTGATTCAAATAGCTTTGTTTGAATGTGTTTGACTTTCATTTGATTCAAATAGCTTCGTTTGAATGTGTTTAACTTTCATTTGATTCAATTAGCTTTGTAGAATGTACTTGACTTTCATTTGATTAAAATAGCTTTGTTTGAATGTGCTTGACTTTCATTTGATTCAATTAGCTTTGTTTGAATGTGTTTGACTTTCATTTGATTCAATTAGCTTTGTTGAATGTATTTGACTTTCATTTGATTCAAATAGCTTTGTTTGAATGCGTTTAACTTTCATTTGATTCAATTAGCTTTGTAGAATACATTTCACTTTCATTTAATTTAAACAACTTTGTTTGAATGTGTTTGACTTTCATTTGACTCAAATAGCGTTATTTGATTGTGTTTCACTTACATTTGATACAATTAGCTTTGTAGAACGTATTTGACTTTCATTTGATTCAAATAGCTTTGTTTGAATGTGTTTGACTTTCATTTGATTCCATCAGCTTTGTAGAATATCTTTGACTTTCAATTGATTCAAATAGCTTTGTTTGAATGTGTTTGACTTTCATTTGATTCAATTAGCATTGTAGAATGTATTTGACTTTCATTTGATTCAAATAGCTTTGTTTGAATGTGTTTGACTTTCATTTGATTCAATTAGCTTTGTAGAATGTATTTGACTTTCATTTGAGTCAAATTACTTTGTTTTACTGTGTTTGACTTTCATTTGTTTCAATTTGCTTTGTAGAATGTATTTGACTTTCATTTGCTTCAAATAGCTTTGTTTGAATGGGTTTGACTTTCATTTGATTCAATTAGCTTTGTAGAATATATTTGACATTCATTTAATTAAAATAGTTTTGTTTGAATGTGTTTGACTTTCATTTGATTCAAATAGCTTTGTTTGAATGTGTTTGACTTTCATTTAATTTAATTAGCTTTGTACAATGTATTTGAATTTCATTTGATTTAAATAGCTTTGTTTGAATGTGTTTGACTTTCATTTGATTCCATCAGCTTTGTAGAATATCTTTGACTTTCAATTGATTCAAATAGCTTTGTTTGAATGTGTTTGACTTTCATTTGATTCAATTAGCATTGTAGAATGTATTTGACTTTCATTTGATTCAAATAGCTTTGTTTGAATGTGTTTGACTTTCATTTGATTCAATTAGCTTTGTAGAATGTATTTGACTTTCATTTGAGTCAAATTACTTTGTTTTACTGTGTTTGACTTTCATTTGTTTCAATTTGCTTTGCAGAATGTATTTGACTTTCATTTGCTTCAAATAGCTTTGTTTGAATGTGTTTGACTTTCATTTGATTCAATTAGCTTTGTAGAATATATTTGACATTCATTTAATTAAAATAGTTTTGTTTGAATGTGTTTGACTTTCATTTGATTCAAATAGCTTTGTTTGAATGCGTTTAACTTTCATTTGATTCAATTAGCTTTGTAGAATACATTTCACTTTCATTTAATTTAAACAACTTTGTTTTACTGTGTTTGACTTTCATTTGACTCAAATAGCGTTATTTGATTGTGTTTCACTTACATTTGATACAATTAGCTTTGTAGAACGTATTTGACTTTCATTTGATTCAAATAGCTTTGTTTGAATGTGTTTGACTTTCATTTGATTCCATCAGCTTTGTAGAATATCTTTGACTTTCAATTGATTCAAATAGCTTTGTTTGAATGTGTTTGACTTTCATTTGATTCAATTAGCATTGTAGAATGTATTTGACTTTCATTTGATTCAAATAGCTTTGTTTGAATGTGTTTGACTTTCATTTGATTCAATTAGCTTTGTAAAATGTATTTGACTTTCATTTGAGTCAAATTACTTTGTTTTACTGTGTTTGACTTTCATTTGTTTCAATTTGCTTTGTAGAATGTATTTGACTTTCATTTGCTTCAAATAGCTTTGTTTGAATGTGTTTGACTTTCATTTGATTCAATTAGCTTTGTAGAATATAGTTGACATTCATTTAATTAAAATAGTTTTTTTTTAATGTGTTTGACTTTCATTTGATTCAAATAGCTTTGTTTGAATGTGTTTGACTTTCATTTGATTCAATTAGCTTTGTAGAATGTATTTGACTTTCATTTGATTTAAATAGCTTTGTTTGAATGTGTTTGACTTTCATTTGATTCAATTAGCTTTGTAGAATGTATTTTACTTTTATTTAATTTAATTAGCTTTGTTTGAATTTATTTGACTCTCATTTGATTCAAATAGCTTTGTTTGAATGTCTTTTAATTTCATTTGATTCAATTAGCTTTGTAGAATGTATTTGATTTTCATTTGATTCGAAATCTTTGTTTGAATGTGTTTGACTTTCATTTGATTCAATTAGCTTTGTTTGAATGTGTTTGACTTTCATTTGATTCAATTTGCTTTGTTTGAATGTGTTTGACTTTCATTTGATTCACTTAGCTTTGTTGAATGTATTTGACTTTCATTTTCTTCAAATAGCTTTGTTTGAATGTGTTTGACTTTCATTTGATTCAATTAGCTTTGTAGAATGTATTAGACATTCATTTAATTAAAATAGCATTGTTTGAATGTGTTTGACTTTCATTTGATTCAATTAACTTTGTTTGAATGTGTTTGACTTTCATTTGATTCAAATAGCTTTGTAGAATGTATTTGACATTCATTTAATTAAAATAGCTTTGTTTGAATGTGTTTGACTTTCATTTGATTCAATTAGCTTTGTTTGAATGTGTTTGACTTTCATTTGTTTCAATTAGCTTTGTAGAATGTATTTGATTTTCATTTGATTCAAATAGCTTTGTTTGAATGTGTTTGACTTTCAATTGATTCAATTAGCTTTGTAGAATGTATTTGACTGTCATTTGATTCAAATAGCTTTATTTGTATGTGTTTGAATTTCATTTAATTCAATTAGCTTTGTTGAATGCATTTCACTTTCATTTGATTTATATAGCTTTGTTTGAATGTGTTTGAATTTCATTTAAATTAAAAAGCTTTTTTTGAATGTGTTTGACTTTCATTTGATTTAAAAGGCTTTGTTAGAATGTGCTTGACTTTCATTTGTTTCAATTAGCTTTGTAGAATGTATTTGATTTTCATTTGATTCAAATAGCTTTGTTTGAATGTGTTTGACTTTCAATTGATTCTATTAGCTTTGTAATATGTATTTGACTGTCATTTGATTCAAATAGCTTTATTTGAATGTGTTTGAATTTCATTTAATTCAATTAGCTTTGTAGAATGCATTTTTACTTTCATTTGATTTATATAGCTTTGTTTGAATGTATTTGACTTTCATTTAAATTAAAAAGCTCTTTTTGAATGTGTTTGACTTTCATTTGATTTAAAAGGCTTTGTTTGAATGTGTTTGACTTTCATTTTATTCAATTAGCTTTGTAGAATGTATTTTACTTTTATTTGATTAAATTAGCTTTGTTTGAATTTATTGGACTCTCATTTGATCCAAATAGCTTTGTTTGAATGTGTTTGACTTTCATTTGATTCAATTAGCTTTGTTTGAATGTGTTTGACTTTCATTTGATTCAATTTGCTTTGTTTGAATGTGTTTGAATTTCATTTGATTCACTTAGCTTTGTTGAATGTATTTGACTTTCATTTGATTCAAATAGCTTTGTTTGAATGCGTTTAACTTTCATTTGATTCAATTAGCTATGTAGAATACATTTCACTTTCATTTAATTTAAACAACTTTGTTTAAATATGTTTGAATTTCATTTGACTCAAATAGCTTTATTTGATTGTGTTTGACTTTCATTTAATACAATTAGCTTTGTAGAACGTATTTGACTTTCATTTGATTCAAATAGCTTTGTTTGAATGTGTTTGACTTTCATTTGATTCAATTAGCTTTGTAGAATGTATTTGACTTTCGTTTGAGTCAAATAACTTTGTTTGACTGTGTTTGACTTTCATTTGTTTCAATTTGCTTTGTAGAATGTATTTGACTTTCATTTTCTTCAAATAGCTTTGTTTGAATGTGTTTGACTTTCATTTGATTAAATTAGCTTTGTAGAATATATTTGACATTCATTTAATTAAAATAGCTTTGTTTGAATGTGTTTGACTTTCATTTGATTCAAATAGCTTTGTTTGAATGTGTTTGACTTTCATTTGATTCAATTAGCTTTGTAGAATGTATTTGACTTTCATTTGATTTAAATAGCTTTGTTTGAATGTGTTTGACTTTCATTTGATTCAAATAGCTTTGTAGAATGTATTTTACTTTTATTTGATTTAATTAGCTTTGTTTGAATTTATTTGACACTCATTTGATTCAAATAGCTTTGGTTGAATGTGTTTTAATTTCATTTGATTCAATTAGCTTTGTAGAATGTATTTGATTCATTTGATTCGAAATCTTTGTTTGAATGTGTTTGACTTTCATTTGATTCAATTAGCTTTGTTTGAATGTGTTTGACTTTCATTTGATTCAATTTGCTTTGTTTGAATGTGTTTGACTTTCATTTGATTCAAATAGCTTTGTTTCAATGCGTTTAACTTTCATTTGATTTAATTAGCTTTGTAGAATACATTTCACTTTCATTTAATTTAAACAACTTTGTTTGAATGTGTTTGACTTTCATTTGACTCAAATAGCTTTATTTGATTGCGTTTGACTTACATTTGATACAATTAGCTTTGTAGAACGTATTTGACTTTCATTTGATTCAAATAGGTTTGTTTGAATGTGTTTGATATTCATTTGATTCCATCAGCTTTGTAGAATATCTTTGACTTTCAATTGATTCAAATAGCTTTGTTTGAATGTGTTTGACTTTCATTTGATTCGATTAGCTTTGTAGAATGTATTTGACTTTCATTTGATTCAAATAGCTTTGTTTGAATGTGTTTAATTTTCATTTGATTCAATTAGCTTTGTAGAATGTATTTCACTTTCATTTGAGTCAAATAACTTTCTTTGACTGTGTTTGACTTTCATTTGTTTCAATTTGCTTTGTAGAATGTATTTGACTTTCATTTGCTTCAAATAGCTTTGTTTGAATGTGTTTGACTTATATTTGATTCAATTAGCTTTGTAGACTTTATTTGACATTCATTTAATTAAAATAGCTTTGTTTGAATGTGTTTGACTTTCATTTGATTCAATTAGCTTTGTTTGAATGTGTTTGACTTTCATTTAATTCAATTAGCTTTGTAGAATGTATTTGACTTTCATTTTATTCAAATAGCTTTGTTTCAATGTGTTTAACTTTCAACTGATTCAATGAGCTTTGTAGAATGTATTTGACTGTCATTTGATTCAAATAGCTTTGTTTGAATGTGTTTGAATTTCATTTAATTCAATTTGCTTTATAGAATGCATTTCACTTTCATTTGATTTATATAGCTTTGTTTGAATGTGTTTGACTTTCATTTAATTTAAAAAGCTTTTTTTGAATGTGTTTGACTTTCATTTGATTTATAAGGCTTTGTTTGAATGTGTTTGACTTTCATTTGATTCAATTAGCTTTGTAGAATGTATTTTACTTTTATTTGATTTAATTAGCTTTGTTTGAATTTATTTGACTCTCATTTGATTCAAATAGCTTTGTTTGAATGTGTCTGAATTTCATTTGATTTAATTAGCTTTGTAGAATGTATTTGATTTTCATTTGATTCGAAATCTTTGTTTGAATGTGTTTGACTTTCATTTGATTCAATTAGCTTTGTTTGAATGTATTTGACTTTCATTTGATTCAATTAGCTTTGTAGAATGTATTTGACTTTCATTTGATTCAAATAGCTTTGTTTGAATGTGTTTGACTTTCATTTTATTCAATTAGCTTTGTAGAATGTATTTGACATTCATTTAATTAAAATAGCTTTGTTTGAATGTGTTTGACTTTCATTTGATTCAATTAGCTTTGTTTGAATGTGTTTGACTTTCATTTGATTCAATTAGCTTTGTTTGAATGTGTTTGACTTTCATTTATTTCAATTAGCTTTGTAGAATGTATTTGATTTTCATTTGATTCAAATAGCTTTGTTTGAATGTGTTTGACTTTCAATTGATTCAATTAGCTTTGTAGAATGTATTTGATTGTCATTGATTCAAATAGCTTTATTTGAATGTGTTTGAATTTCATTTAATTCAATTAGCTTTGTAGAATGCATTTTTACTCTCATTTGATTTATATAGCTTTGTTTGAATGTATTTGACTTTAATTTTAATTAAAAAGCTCTTTTTGAATGTGTTTGACTTTCATTTGATTTAAAAGGCTTTGTTTGAATGTGTTTGACTTTCATTTGATTTAATTAGCTTTGTAGAATGTATTTTACTTTTATTTGATTTAATTAGCTTTGTTTGAATTTATTTGACTCTCATTTGATTCAAATAGCTTTGTTTGAATGTGTTTGAATTTCTTTGATTCAATTAGCTTTGTAGAATGTATTTGATTTTCATTTGATTCGAAATCTTTGATTGAATGTGTTTGACTTTCATTTGATTCAATTAGCTTTGTTTGAATGTGTTTGACTTTCATTTGATTCAATTTGCTTTGTTTGAATGTGTTTGACTTTCATTTGTTTCACTTAGCTTTGTTGAATGTATTTGACTTTTATTTGATTTAATTAGCTTTGTTTGAATGTATTTGACTCTCATTTGATTCAAATAGCTTTGTTTGAATGTGTTTGACTTTCATTTGATTCAAATAGCTTTGTTTGAATGTGTTTAACTTTCATTTGATTCAAATAGCTTTGTTTGAATGTGTTTAACTTTCATTTGATTCAATTAGCTTTGTAGAATGTACTTGACTTTCATTTGATTAAAATAGCTTTGTTTGAATGTGCTTGACTTTCATTTGATTCAAATAGCTTTGTTTGAATGTGTTTGACTTTCATTTGATTCAATTAGCTTTGTTGAATGTATTTGACTTTCATTTGATTTAAATAGCTTTATTTGAATGTGTTTGACTTTCATTTGATTCAATTAGCTTTGTAGAATGTATTTAACTTTCATTTGATTCAAAATCTTTGTTTGAATGTGTTTGACTTTCATTTGATTCAATTAGCTTTGTTTGAATGTGTTTGACTTTAATTTAATTCAATTAGCTTTGTAGAATGTATTAGACTTTTATTTGATTTAATTAGCTTTGTTTGAATGTATTTGACTGTCATTTGATTCAAATAGCTTTGTTAATGTGCTTGACTTTCATTTGATTCAATTAGCTTTGTTTGAATGTGTTTGACTTTCATTTGATTCAATTAGCTTTGTAGAATGTATTTGACTTTCATTTGAGTAAAATAGCTTTGTTTGAATGTGCTTGACTTTTATTTGATTCAATTAGCTTTGTTTGAATGTGTTTGACTTTCATTTGATTGAATTAGCTTTGTTGAATATATTTGACTCTCATTTGATTCAATTAGCTATGTTTGAATGTGTTTGACTTTCATTTGATTCAATTAGCTTTGTAGAATGTATTTGACTCTCATTTGATTCAAATAGCTTTGTTTGAATGCGTTTAACTTTCATTTGATTCAATTAGCTTTGTAGAATACATTTCACTATCATTTAATTTAAACAACTTTGTTTGAATGTGTTTGAATTTCATTTGACTCAAATATCTTTATTTGATTGCGTTTGACTTTCATTTGATACAATTAGCTTTGTAGAACGTATTTGACTTTCATTTGATTCAAATAGCTTTGTTTGAATGTGTTTGACTTTCATTTGATTCAATTAGCTTTGTAGAATGTATTAGACATTCCTTTAATTAAATTAGCTTTGTTTGAATGTGTTTGACTTTCATTTGATTCAACTAACTTTGTTTGAATGTGTTTGACTTTCATTTGATTCAATTAGCATTGTAGAATGTATTTGACTTTCATTTGATTCAAATAGCTTTGTTTAAATGTGTTTGACTTTCAATTGATTCAATTAGCTTTGTAGAATGTATTTTACAGTCATTTGATTCAAATAGCTTTGTTTGAATGTGTTTGAATTTCGTTTAATTCAATTTGCTTTGTAGAATGCATTTCACTTTCATTTGATTTATATAGCTTTGTTTGAATGTGTTTGACTTTCATTTAAATTAAAAAGCTTTTTTTTGAATGTGTTTGACTTTCATTTGATTTAAAAGACTTTGTTTGAATGTGTTTTACTTTCATTTGATTCAATTAGCTTTGTAGAATGTATTTTACTTTTATTTTATTTAATTAGCTTTGTTTGAATTTATTTGACTCTGATTTGATTCAAATAGCTTTGTTTGAATGTGTTTGACTTTCATTTGATTCAATTAGCTTTGTAGAATGTGTTTGACTTTCATTTAATTCAATTAGCTTTGTTTGAATGTGTTTGACTTTAATTTAATTCCAATAGCTTTGTTTAAATGTGTTTGACTTTCAATTGATTCAATTAGCTTTGTAGAATGTATTAGACTTTTATTTGATTTAATTAGCTTTGTTTGAATGTATTTGACTCTTATTTGATTCAAATAGCTTTGTTTGAATGTGTTTGACTTTTATTTGATTCAAATAGCTTTGTTTGAATGTGTTTGACTTTCATTTGGTTCAAGTAGCTTTGTAAAACGTATTTGACTTTCATTTGATTAAAATAGCTTTGTTTGAATGTGCTTGACTTTCATTTGGTTCAATTAGCTTTGTTTGAATGTGTTTGACTTTCATTTGATTCAATTAGCTTTGTTGAATGTATTTGACTTTCATTTGATTCAAATAGCTTTGTTTTAATGCGTTTAACTTTCATTTGATTCAATTAGCTTTGTAGAATACATTTCACTTTCATTTAATTTAAACAACTTTGTTTGAATGTGTTTGAGTTTTATTTGACTCAAATAGCTTTATTTGATTGCGTTTGACTTACATTTGATACAATTAGCTTTGTAGAACGTATTTGACTTTCATTTGATTCAAATAGCTTTGTTTGAATGTGTTTGACTTTTATTTGATTCCATCAGCTTTGTAGAATATCTTTGACTTTCAATTGATTCAAATAGCTTTGTTTGAATGTGTTTGACTTTCATTTGCTTCAATCAGCTTTGTAGAATGTATTTGACTTTCATTTGATTCAAATAGCTTTGTTTGAATGTGTTTGATTTTCATTTGATTCAATTAGCTTTGTAGAAGGTATATGACTTTCATTTGAGTCAAATAACTTTGTTTGACTGTGTTTGACTTTCATTGGTTTCAATTTGCTTTGTAGAATGTATTTGACTTTCATTTGCTTCAAATAGCTTTGTTTGAATGTGTTTGACTTTAATTTGATTCAATTAGCTTTGTAGACTTTATTTGACATTCATTTAATTAAAATAGCTTTGTTTGAATGTGTTTGACTTTCATTTGATTCAATTAGCTTTGTTTGAATGTGTTTGACTTTCATTTAATTCAATTAGCTTTGTAGAATGTATTTGACTTTCATTTTATTCAAATAGCTTTGTTTGAATGTATTTGACTTTCAACTGATTCAATTAGCTTTGTAGAATGTATTTGACTGTCATCTGATTCAAATAGCTTTGTTTGAATGTGTTTGAATTTCATTTCATTCAATTTGCTTTGTAGAATGCATTTCACTTTCATTTGATTTATATAGCTTTGTTTGAATGTGTTTGACTTTCATTTAAATTAAAAAGCTTTTTTTGAATGTGTTTAACTTTCATTTGATTTAAAAGGCTTTGTTTGAATGTGTTTGACTTTCATTTGATTCAATTAGCTTTGTAGAATGTATTTTACTTTTATTTGATTTAATTAGCTTTGTTTGAATTTATTTGACTATCATTTGATTCAAATAGCTTTGTTTGAATGTGTTTGAATTTCATTTGATTCAATTAGCTTTGTAGAATGTATTTGATTTTCATTTGATTCGAAATCTTTGTTTGAATGTGTTTGACTTTCATTTGATTCAATTAGCTTTGTTTGAATGTATTTGACTTTCATTTGATTCAATTAGCTTTGTAGAATGTATTTGACTTTCATTTGATTCAAATAGCTTTGTTTGAATGTGTTTGACTTTCATTTTATTCAATTAGCTTTGTAGAATGTATTTGACATTCATTTAATTAAAATAGCTTTGTTTGAATGTGTTTGACTTTCATTTGATTCAATTAGCTTTGTTTGAATGTGTTTGACTTTCATTCTATTCAATTAGCTTTGTTTGAATGTGTTTGACTTTCATTTGTTTCAATTAGCTTTGTAGAATGTATTTGATTTTCATTTGATTCAAATAGCTTTGTTTGAATGTGTTTGACTTTCAATTGATTCAATTAGCTTTGTAGAATGTATTTGATTGTCATTGATTCAAATAGCTTTATTTGAATGTGTTTGAATTTCATTTAATTCAATTAGCTTTGTAGAATGCATTTTTACTCTCATTTGATTTATATAGCTTTGTTTGAATGTATTTGACTTTAATTTTAATTAAAAAGCTCTTTTTGAATGTGTTTGACTTTCATTTGATTTAAAAGGCTTTGTTTGAATGTGTTTGACTTTCATTTGATTTAATTAGCTTTGTAGAATGTATTTTACTTTTATTTGATTTAATTAGCTTTGTTTGAATTTATTTGACTCTCATTTGATTCAAATAGCTTTGTTTGAATGTGTTTGAATTTCTTTGATTCAATTAGCTTTGTAGAATGTATTTGATTTTCATTTGATTCGAAATCTTTGATTGAATGTGTTTGACTTTCATTTGATTCAATTAGCTTTGTTTGAATGTGTTTGACTTTCATTTGATTCAATTTGCTTTGTTTGAATGTGTTTGACTTTCATTTGTTTCACTTAGCTTTGTTGAATGTATTTGACTTTTATTTGATTTAATTAGCTTTGTTTGAATGTATTTGACTCTCATTTGATTCAAATAGCTTTGTTTGAATGTGTTTGACTTTCATTTGATTCAAATAGCTTTGTTTGAATGTGTTTAACTTTCATTTGATTCAATTAGCTTTGTTTGAATGTGTTTGACTTTCATTTAATTCAATTAGCTTTGTAGAATGTATTTGACTTTCATTTTATTCAAATAGCTTTGTTTGAATGTATTTGACTTTCAACTGATTCAATTAGCTTTGTAGAATGTATTTGACTGTCATCTGATTCAAATAGCTTTGTTTGAATGTGTTTGAATTTCATTTCATTCAATTTGCTTTGTAGAATGCATTTCACTTTCATTTGATTTATATAGCTTTGTTTGAATGTGTTTGACTTTCATTTAAATTAAAAAGCTTTTTTTGAATGTGTTTAACTTTCATTTGATTTAAAAGGCTTTGTTTGAATGTGTTTGACTTTCATTTGATTCAATTAGCTTTGTAGAATGTATTTTACTTTTATTTGATTTAATTAGCTTTGTTTGAATTTATTTGACTATCATTTGATTCAAATAGCTTTGTTTGAATGTGTTTGAATTTCATTTGATTCAATTAGCTTTGTAGAATGTATTTGATTTTCATTTGATTCGAAATCTTTGTTTGAATGTGTTTGACTTTCATTTGATTCAATTAGCTTTGTTTGAATGTATTTGACTTTCATTTGATTCAATTAGCTTTGTAGAATGTATTTGACTTTCATTTGATTCAAATAGCTTTGTTTGAATGTGTTTGACTTTCATTTTATTCAATTAGCTTTGTAGAATGTATTTGACATTCATTTAATTAAAATAGCTTTGTTTGAATGTGTTTGACTTTCATTTGATTCAATTAGCTTTGTTTGAATGTGTTTGACTTTCATTTGATTCAATTAGCTTTGTTTGAATGTGTTTGACTTTCATTTGTTTCAATTAGCTTTGTAGAATGTATTTGATTTTCATTTGATTCAAATAGCTTTGTTTGAATGTGTTTGACTTTCAATTGATTCAATTAGCTTTGTAGAATGTATTTGATTGTCATTGATTCAAATAGCTTTATTTGAATGTGTTTGAATTTCATTTAATTCAATTAGCTTTGTAGAATGCATTTTTACTCTCATTTGATTTATATAGCTTTGTTTGAATGTATTTGACTTTAATTTTAATTAAAAAGCTGATGTGTAAACAAGATGAGAAACCTTGTTACAATTAAAAGATAAGTTAAAAGATTCAAAGGGTTTTAAAGTTCAAGTGTCAAGTAATCAGTTTAGTTAGGGGAACTCTCACCCTAAGCTAAGGATATAGCAAAGAGGAACTCTCACTCGTTTGCTTGGGATAGTTTAGATGAGGGAACTCTCACCAAATCATAAACTATAAGTCCTAATTTTGGGAACTCTCACCAAAACTAACACTCTTCAAATTCGGATACTCAAATTTGGAAAACAAAGTGAACTAAACTCAAGTCACTTCCATTACAAAAACACACGTTTTTAGGCAAAATAATCTTGGATGATTTTCATTCATTCAAAGTATGCTATTTATAGCATCAACACAACCTTTTCACTTGCCTACTTTAATTAACAAAATAAAATAGACAAAAGTAAATTATCTAAGGGAATGAGTGGAGAATACACGTCCCACTTAACCCCTTTTACAAACAGGATTAAACTTAATTAAAAGAACTAAAGACTAGGCTTGAAACAAGGGAAGATGATCAGCCAAACAGCATCCAAAGAGCATCTTCAATTACACGCCCAAAACAGCCATATGCAAGCTTGTGTAACCCCCATTTTAATGCCTTGATTCACGCCTCTTTATTCTTCATAACCCCCAAATAATGAGGTGCAATGTTCAGCCAACAAACTCCATAATTCACGCCCAACAAGTGCCATGAATCACGCCTCTTCAATCAGCTTGTAACCGTTGCACTTGGAGCTTGGAAAACCGTCACTTGCTAGATACTTTCTACAAGGTTAATTACACTAAGTGAAGTGTAACCACTTGTAAAATGTTTCGGACCAAAACCGTGCAAAAGAGTAAGGAATGATTTGGATAGAAACAACTCCTTTGCATTGCTTTGAACTTGGACCTCACCTTGACTACTTGGAGCATCACAATCATTAGAACTTTGACCATATTGGTCATCCTCCTCTTCTTCAAAAGGAATTGCCCTCAATTCGTCATCATCAAGGTATGGAGCAAGATCCCCAACGTTGAATGTGCTTGAGACACCAAATTGGCCCCCCAAATCAACCTTGTATGCATTGTCATTGATCTTTTCCACGATTTCAAATGGACCTTCGGCTCTTGGCATAAGCTTGTTCTTTCTTTTGCTAGGAAACCTCTCTTTCCTCATGTAAATCCACACTAAGTCACCAACTTCAAATTGCTTCACGTTTTTCACCCTCTTGTTGGCTTGTTTCTTGTAGACTTCATTTGCTTTCTCAATGTTCTTCCTAACTTCCTTGTGGACCTTCAACATGAACTCGGCTTGTTCCCTAGCTCCACCATGAACGAACTTGTCTTGTGGCAAAGCTATGAGATCAATAGGAACATAAGGATTGACACCATAGACTACTTCAAAAGGAGAGTACTTTGTAGTAGCACTAGGAGTCCGATTGTAAGCAAACTCGGCATGAGCTAGCTTGACATCCCAATCCTTAGCACTCTTACTAACCAAGGTCCTAAGCAACGAACCCAGAATTCTATTTACCACTTCAGTTTGCCCATCGGTTTGTGGATGATGTGAAGTCGAAAACAGCAACTTTGTTCCCATTAGACGCCATATTGATTTCCAAAAATGACTAAGAAATTTTGTATCACGATCGGACACAATGGTGCGTGGCACCCCATGAAAACGAACCACTTCTTCAAAGTATAACTTAGCCACTTTCATAGCATCTTCGGTTTTGTGACAAGGAATGAAATGAGCCATTTTAGAAAACCGATCAACAACCACCATGATTGAGTCTTTACCCCTTTGAGTTCTAGGTAAAGCCACAATGAAATCCATGCTCACATCTTCCCAAGGTCTCTCCGGAACTGGCAAAGGCTTGTAGAGACCTTTGTGAAACACCATCTTGGCCCTTTGACAAGTAGAACAACGACTAACCACATGATGAACCGTGGCTAACATCTTCGGCCAATAAAAGTGAGCTTGAAGAAGCTCCATTGTTTTTTGAATCCCCACGTGACCAGCTAGACCTCCTCCATGAGCCTCATGAATCAACAAGCTTCTAATTGGACACTTAGGAATGCATAACCGATTTCCCTTAAAAAGAAAGTCATCATGTAAGGAAAATAAGTCATATACTCCATGGACACATTTCTGCATTATTTCAATGAAATCTCCATCCTCCTTGTAGTATGCTTTGATCAAATCAAACCCAAGAACTTTTGCTTCGACAACTCCAAGCAAATTGTGTCTCCTAGATAAGGCATCCGCAACAACATTAGCCTTTCCACTCTTGTATTTAGAGGAAAAGTTAAAGGTTTGCAAGAATTCAACCCATTTAGCATGTCTTGAATTCAACTTCTTTTGACCATGGATGAACCTTAGAGATTCATGGTCCGAATGTAATATGAACGGTTGTGGTCTCAAGTAATGTGACCAATGATCTAGAGCTCGTACCATAGCATAGAACTCTTTATCATAGGTGGAATAGTTCAACTTGCCTTGACTCAACTTTTCACTGAAATAAGCAATTGGACGCCCTTCTTGAATCAAAACTGCTCCAACCCCTTTCCCACTTGCGTCACACTCAACTTCAAATGGCTTGGAAAAATCAGGGAGTGCAAGAATAGGAGTGTTGCACATTTTCTCCTTGACTTCTTCAAAGGCCTTTTGAGCTTGTGTAGTCCATTCAAACGTCCCCTTCTTAGTACACTCAGTTATAGGAGCCATGAGTGTGCTAAAATTCTTGATAAATCTTCTATAGAAAGAAGCTAGGCCATGGAAAGAACGGACCTCCGTGAGTGTTTTTGGACTAGGCCATGATTGAATTGCTTCAACCTTGCAAGGATCCACCTTCACGCCATCACCTGAAACTATGTAACCAAGAAAAGTGACCTCATATAACATAAAATCACATTTTTCAAGTTTTCCATACAATTTTTGAGTTCTTAAAACAAAAAAAAACTTGAAACAAATGTTCTAAATGTTCATCCTCATTTTTAGAGTAAATAAGGATGTCATCAAGGTACACCACCACGAACTTGCCAAGAAATGGCCTCAACACCTCGTTCATTAATCTCATGAACGTGCTAGGTGCATTGGTCAATCCAAACGGCATCACAAGCCATTCATACAACCCATGCTTTGTCTTGAATGCAGTCTTCCATTCATCACCTTCCCTCATACGAATTTGATGGTAACCACTTCTCAAATCAACTTTTGAGAATACATTTGAACCACTCAATTCGTCTAGCATATCATCCAGTCTTGGAATTGGAAACCTGTACTTGATAGTAATATTGTTAACAGCTCTACTATCAATGCACATACGCCAAGTTCCATCCTTTTTAGGAACCAACAAGGCAGGAACCGCACATGGACTCATAGACTCACGCACATAGCCCATACCCATCAATTCTTCAATTTGTCTTTGCAACTCCTTAGTTTCTAAAGGGTTACATCTATAGGCAGGTTTATTTGGTAGAGGCGCACCTGGAATGAGATCAATTTGATGCTCAATTCCTCTCAAGGGTGGTAATCCCTTAGGTAACTCATCCGGAAAAACATCCTCAAACTCTTTAATCAGTTTGGCAAGTTTAGGATTTTGACTCACAAATTTTTCATGGATTTCTTTAGAGTACAACATGAATATCTCTTTCTCACCCTCAAACTCCCTCTCAAACTCTTTACAAGACAATAAAGAAATTTGTGGCTTTTGTGGTTGTGAAAACCGTGGGGGTGGTAAAGGGTGCAATTTCTTTTGTTTCCCTTGGTGAGTGATAGTGTAGGTGTTATGGTACCCATCATGGATAGATTTTTTATCAGATTGCCACGGTCTCCCAAGAAGAATATGACAAGCATCCATTAAAACAACATCACACAATTGACTATCATGATATGAACCAATCGAAAAATTCACCATACATTGCTTTCTAACCCCAGTACTAGCATTAGAATCTAACCAACTCAATTTGTAAGGATGTGGATGATTTGTGGTGGTAAGACCTAGTTTAGATACTAAGGTTTTTGACACAGTATTAGCCTCACTGCCCCCATCAATAATTAAATCACATACCTCGTCACCAACTTTACATTTGGTGATGAAAATGTGTTGTCTTTGTGGCGCCAAAGGTTCCTCCACACGAGCTTGCAAAGCTCTCCTAACCACCAAGTTTGTTTTGTCCCCCATTTCAGGATAGCATTGGTCCTCCTCCTCTTCCTGTTCGTACGGGGTCACCTCCTTCTCTTCTTCAGACTCAAATTCCTCCCAATTGATGCTTTGGGTGGCTATGAGTTTAACCTCTTGCATGGTCAAGGCTCTTGAATTAGGACAATCTTTTTTATAATGTCCTCTACCTCCACACTTGTAACATACAATGTCACTAAGCTTGAAGTCTTTCGTGTTCCTCTTTGGTGGCTCATTAGGCTTGCTAAAAGAAGAACCCTCCTTTGAGTTGAAGGGTGGTTTGCGTACCACTGGAGTAGTAGTAGGCGTTTTCTTCCTTTTCCTTTTAGCATCAAACTTTGTCACAAGTTTGCAAGCTTCCACAAACGTGAGGTTAGTGTAACCATCAAGTTTGTCTTGTAACTCTTGTTCCAACCCAGCTACAAAACGCCCCAACTTCAGCTCTTCATTTTCAGTCACTTCACATACAATGGCAAGCCTATCAAATTCTTTGATATAGTCTTCCACCGAATCACCATTTTGTTGGAGAGTACTCCATTTCACATACTGATTTTGCTTGTAATTGTGAGGAATGAAACGATCTCTCATTCTTTTCTTCAGCTTTTCCCAAGTGGAAATGTGAGCCTTACCCCTAAGGGTACGCCCTCTTTGTTCTCCTTGCAACCAACTATCACCATAGCCCTTCAACTTGACTTTGGCAATCTTAAAACGTTGAACATCCTCATGAATGTCCTTGTATTCAAAGTACCTTTCCAAGGATTTCTCCCATTCCAAGTACTTCTCTGGATCAAGTGTCCCATCAAAAGAAGGAACGTCCACTTTGAGACTCCTATCCTCCCTCCTAGGTGGAGGGTCTTCACCTTGATCTCTCCTATCTTGCTCGTTCATGAGCCTTGCCATTAAGGCAGCAAGGTTCCCTTGGAGATTGGCATTGGTTTCGGCCAACCTTTCCTGACTAGCAATGGATCGATTAAGAGCTTCCAAAGCTGTCCTCAAGTCTTGATTCTCTCCCATGGTATGTAGGTATTCGACCCCTTTGGAAAATTTAAGAAAATTATCCCCTACCTGACGCGCCAAATGATGTGTAAACAAGATGAGAAACCTTGTTACAATTAAAAGATAAGTTAAAAGATTCAAAGGGTTTTAAAGTTCAAGTGTCAAGTAATCAGTTTAGTTAGGGGAACTCTCACCCTAAGCTAAGGATATAGCAAAGAGGAACTCTCACTCGTTTGCTTGGGATAGTTTAGATGAGGGAACTCTCACCAAATCATAAACTATAAGTCCTAATTTTGGGAACTCTCACCAAAACTAACACTCTTCAAATTCGGATACTCAAATTTGGAAAACAAAGTGAACTAAACTCAAGTCACTTCCATTACAAAAACACACGTTTTTAGGCAAAATAATCTTGGATGATTTTCATTCATTCAAAGTATGCTATTTATAGCATCAACACAACCTTTTCACTTGCCTACTTTAATTAACAAAATAAAATAGACAAAAGTAAATTATCTAAGGGAATGAGTGGAGAATACACGTCCCACTTAACCCCTTTTACAAACAGGATTAAACTTAATTAAAAGAACTAAAGACTAGGCTTGAAACAAGGGAAGATGATCAGCCAAACAGCATCCAAAGAGCATCTTCAATTACACGCCCAAAACAGCCATATGCAAGCTTGTGTAACCCCCATTTTAATGCCTTGATTCACGCCTCTTTATTCTTCATAACCCCCAAATAATGAGGTGCAATGTTCAGCCAACAAACTCCATAATTCACGCCCAACAAGTGCCATGAATCACGCCTCTTCAATCAGCTTGTAACCGTTGCACTTGGAGCTTGGAAAACCGTCACTTGCTAGATACTTTCTACAAGGTTAATTACACTAAGTGAAGTGTAACCACTTGTAAAATGTTTCGGACCAAAACCGTGCAAAAGAGTAAGGAATGATTTGGATAGAAACAACTCCTTTGCATTGCTTTGAACTTGGACCTCACCTTGACTACTTGGAGCATCACAATCATTAGAACTTTGACCATATTGGTCAAAAGCTCTTTTTGAATGTGTTTGACTTTCATTTGATTTAAAAGGCTTTGTTTGAATGTGTTTGACTTTCATTTGATTTAATTAGCTTTGTAGAATGTATTTTACTTTTATTTGATTTAATTAGCTTTTTTTGAATTTATTTGACTCTCATTTGATTCAAATAGCTTTGTTTGAATGTGTTTGAATTTCTTTGATTCAATTAGCTTTGTAGAATGTATTTGATTTTCATTTGATTCGAAATCTTTGATTGAATGTGTTTGACTTTCATTTGATTCAATTAGCTTTGTTTGAATGTGTTTGACTTTCATTTGATTCAATTTGCTTTGTTTGAATGTGTTTGACTTTCATTTGTTTCACTTAGCTTTGTTGAATGTATTTGACTTTTATTTGATTTAATTAGCTTTGTTTGAATGTATTTGACTCTCATTTGATTCAAATAGCTTTGTTTGAATGTGTTTGACTTTCATTTGATTCAAATAGCTTTGTTTGAATGTGTTTAACTTTCATTTGATTCAAATAGCTTTGTTTGAATGTGTTTAACTTTCATTTGATTCAATTAGCTTTGTAGAATGTACTTGACTTTCATTTGATTAAAATAGCTTTGTTTGAATGTGCTTGACTTTCATTTGATTCAAATAGCTTTGTTTGAATGTGTTTGACTTTCATTTGATTCAATTAGCTTTGTTGAATGTATTTGACTTTCATTTGATTCAATTAGCTTTGTTTGAATGCGTTTAACTTTCATTTGATTCAATTAGCTTTGTAGAATACATTTCACTTTCATTTAATTTAAACAACTTTGTTTGAATGTGTTTGACTTTCATTTGACTAAAATAGCGTTATTTGATTGTGTTTCACTTACATTTGATACAATTAGCTTTGTAGAACGTATTTGACTTTCATTTGATTCAAATAGCTTTGTTTGAATGTGTTTGACTTTCATTTGATTCCATCAGCTTTGTAGAATATCTTTGACTTTCAATTGATTCAAATAGCTTTGTTTGAATGTGTTTGACTTTCATTTAATTCAATTAGCATTGTAGAATGTATTTGACTTTCATTTGATTCAAATAGCTTTGTTTGAATGTGTTTGACTTTCATTTAATTCAATTAGCTTTGTAGAATGTATTTGACTTTCATTTGAGTCAAATTACTTTGTTTTACTGTGTTTGACTTTCATTTGTTTCAATTTGCTTTGTAGAATGTATTTGACTTTCATTTGCTTCAAATAGCTTTGTTTGAATGTGTTTGACTTTAATTTGATTCAATTAGCTTTGTAGAATATATTTGACATTCATTTAATTAAAATAGCTTTGTTTGAATGTGTTTGACTTTCATTTGATTCAATTAGCTTTGTTTGAATGTGTTTGACTTTCATTTAATTCAATTAGCTTTGTAGAATGTATTTGACTTTCATTTTATTCAAATAGCTTTGTTTGAATGTGTTTGACTTTCAACTGATTCAATTAGCTTTGTAGAATGTATTTGACTGTCATCTGATTCAAATAGCTTTGTTTGAATGTGTTTGAATTTCATTTCATTCAATTTGCTTTGTAGAATGCATTTCACTTTCATTTGATTTATATAGCTTTGTTTGAATGTGTTTGACTTTCATTTAAATTAAAAAGCTTTTTTTGAATGTGTTTAACTTTCATTTGATTTAAAAGGCTTTGTTTGAATGTGTTTGACTTTCATTTGATTCAATTAGCTTTGTAGAATGTATTTTACTTTTATTTGATTTAATTAGCTTTGTTTGAATTTATTTGACTATCATTTGATTCAAATAGCTTTGTTTGAATGTGTTTGAATTTCATTTGATTCAATTAGCTTTGTAGAATGTATTTGATTTTCATTTGATTCGAAATCTTTGTTTGAATGTGTTTGACTTTCATTTGATTCAATTAGCTTTGTTTGAATGTATTTGACTTTCATTTGATTCAATTAGCTTTGTAGAATGTATTTGACTTTCATTTGATTCAAATAGCTTTGTTTGAATGTGTTTGACTTTCATTTGATTCAATTAGCTTTGTAGAATGTATTTGACATTCATTTAATTAAAATAGCTTTGTTTGAATGTGTTTGACTTTCATTTGATTCAATTAGCTTTGTTTGAATGTGTTTGACTTTCATTTGATTCAATTAGCTTTGTTTGAATGTGTTTGACTTTCATTTGTTTCAATTAGCTTTGTAGAATGTATTTGATTTTCATTTGATTCAAATAGCTTTGTTTGAATGTGTTTGACTTTCAATTGATTCAATTAGCTTTGTAGAATGTATTTGATTGTCATTGATTCAAATAGCTTTATTTGAATGTGTTTGAATTTCATTTAATTTAATTAGCTTTGTAGAATGCATTTTTACTCTCATTTGATTTATATAGCTTTGTTTGAATGTATTTGACTTTTATTTTAATTAAAAAGCTCTTTTTGAATGTGTTTGACTTTCATTTGATTTAAAAGGCTTTGTTTGAATGTGTTTGACTTTCATTTGATTTAATTAGCTTTGTAGAATGTATTTTACTTTTATTTGATTTAATTAGCTTTGTTTGAATTTATTTGACTCTCATTTGATTCAAATAGCTTTGTTTGAATGTGTTTGAATTTCTTTGATTCAATTAGCTTTGTAGAATGTATTTGATTTTCATTTGATTCGAAATCTTTGATTGAATGTGTTTGACTTTCATTTGATTCAATTAGCTTTGTTTGAATGTGTTTGACTTTCATTTGATTCAATTTGCTTTGTTTGAATGTATTTGACTTTCATTTGATTCAATTAGCTTTGTAGAATGTATTTGACTTTCATTTGATTCAAATAGCTTTGTTTGAATGTGTTTGACTTTCATTTGATTCAATTAGCTTTGTAGAATGTATTTGACATTCATTTAATTAAAATAGCTTTGTTTGAATGTGTTTGACTTTCATTTGATTCAATTAGCTTTGTTTGAATGTGTTTGACTTTCATTTGATTCAATTAGCTTTGTTTGAATGTGTTTGACTTTCATTTGTTTCAATTAGCTTTGTAGAATGTATTTGATTTTCATTTGATTCAAATAGCTTTGTTTGAATGTGTTTGACTTTCAATTGATTCAATTAGCTTTGTAGAATGTATTTGATTGTCATTGATTCAAATAGCTTTATTTGAATGTGTTTGAATTTCATTTAATTTAATTAGCTTTGTAGAATGCATTTTTACTCTCATTTGATTTATATAGCTTTGTTTGAATGTATTTGACTTTAATTTTAATTAAAAAGCTCTTTTTGAATGTGTTTGACTTTCATTTGATTTAAAAGGCTTTGTTTGAATGTGTTTGACTTTCATTTGATTTAATTAGCTTTGTAGAATGTATTTTACTTTTATTTGATTTAATTAGCTTTGTTTGAATTTATTTGACTCTCATTTGATTCAAATAGCTTTGTTTGAATGTGTTTGAATTTCTTTGATTCAATTAGCTTTGTAGAATGTATTTGATTTTCATTTGATTCGAAATCTTTGATTGAATGTGTTTGACTTTTATTTGATTCAATTAGCTTTGTTTGAATGTGTTTGACTTTCATTTGATTCAATTTGCTTTGTTTGAATGTGTTTGACTTTCATTTGATTCACTTAGCTTTGTTGAATGTATTTGACTTTTATTTGATTTAATTAGCTTTGTTTGAATGTATTTGACTCTCATTTGATTCAAATAGCTTTGTTTGAATGTGTTTGACTTTCATTTGATTCAAATAGCTTTGTTTGAATGTGTTTAACTTTCATTTGATTCAAATAGCTTTGTTTGAATGTGCTTAACTTTCATTTGATTCAATTAGCTTTGTAGAATGTACTTGACTTTCATTTGATTAAAATAGCTTTGTTTGAATGTGCTTGACTTTCATTTGATTCAAATAGCTTTGTTTGAATGTGTTTGACTTTCATTTGATTCAATTAGCTTTGTTGAATGTATTTGACTTTCATTTGATTCAATTAGCTTTGTTTGAATGCGTTTAACTTTCATTTGATTCAATTAGCTTTGTAGAATACATTTCACTTTCATTTAATTTAAACAACTTTGTTTGAATGTGTTTGACTTTCATTTGACTCAAATAGCGTTATTTGATTGTGTTTCACTTACATTTGATACAATTAGCTTTGTAGAACGTATTTGACTTTCATTTGATTCAAATAGCTTTGTTTGAATGTGTTTGACTTTCATTTGATTCCATCAGCTTTGTAGAATATCTTTGACTTTCAATTGATTCAAATAGCTTTGTTTGAATGTGTTTGACTTTCATTTAATTCAATTAGCATTGTAGAATGTATTTGACTTTCATTTGATTCAAATAGCTTTGTTTGAATGTGTTTGACTTTCATTTAATTCAATTAGCTTTGTAGAATGTATTTGACTTTCATTTGAGTCAAATTACTTTGTTTTACTGTGTTTGACTTTCATTTGTTTCAATTTGCTTTGTAGAATGTATTTGACTTTCATTTGCTTCAAATAGCTTTGTTTGAATGTGTTTGACTTTCATTTGATTCAATTAGCTTTGTAGAATATATTTGACATTCATTTAATTAAAATAGCTTTGTTTGAATGTGTTTGACTTTCATTTTATTCAAATAGCTTTGTTTGAATGTGTTTGACTTTCATTTGATTCAATTAGCTTTGTAGAATGTATTTGACTTTCATTTGATTTAAATAGCTTTGTTTGAATGTGTTTGACTTTCATTTGATTCAATTAGCTTTGTAGAATGTATTTTACTTTTATTTGATTTAATTAGCTTTGTTTGAATTTATTTGACTCTCATTTGATTCAAATAGCTTTGTTTGAATGTGTTTTAATTTCATTTGATTCAATTAGCTTTGTAGAATGTATTTGATTTTCATTTGATTCGAAATCTTTGTTTGAATGTGTTTGACTTTCATTTGATTCAATTAGCTTTGTTTGAATGTGTTTGACTTTCATTTGATTCAATTTGCTTTGTTTAAATGTCTTTGACTTTCATTTGATTCACTTAGCTTTGTTGAATGTATTTGACTTTCATTTGATTTAAATTGCTTTGTTTGAATGTGTTTGACTTTCATTTGATTCAATTAGCTTTGTAGAATGTATTTGACATTCATTTAATTAAAATAGCTTTGTTTGAATGTGTTTGACTTTCATTTGATTCAATTAGCTTTGTTTGAATGTGTTTGACTTTCATTTGTTTCAATTAGCTTTGTAGAATGTATTTGATTTTCATTTGATTCAAATAGCTTTGTTTGAATGTGTTTGACTTTCAATTGATTCAATTAGCTTTGTAGAATGTATTTGATTGTCATTTGATTCAAATAGCTTTATTTGTATGTGTTTGAATTTCATTTAATTCAATTAGCTTTGTTGAATGCATTTCACTTTCATTTGATTTATATAGCTTTGTTTGAATGTGTTTGAATTTCATTTAAATTAAAAAGCTTTTTTTGAATGTGTTTGACTTTCATTTGATTTAAAAGGCTTTGTTTGAATGTGCTTGACTTTCATTTGTTTCAATTAGCTTTGTAGAATGTATTTGATTTTCATTTGATTCAAATAGCTTTGTTTGAATGTGTTTGACTTTCAATTGATTCTATTAGCTTTGTATTATGTATTTGACTGTCATTTGATTCAAATAGCTTTATTTGAATGTGTTTGAATTTCATTTAATTCAATTAGCTTTGTAGAATGCATTTTTACTTTCATTTGATTTATATAGCTTTGTTTGAATGTATTTGACTTTCATTTAAATTAAAAAGCTCTTTTTGAATGTGTTTGACTTTCATTTGATTTAAAAGGCTTTGTTTGAATGTGTTTGACTTTCATTTTATTCAATTAGCTTTGTAGAATGTATTTTACTTTTATTTGATTTAATTAGCTTTGTTTGAATTTATTTGACTCTCATTTGCTCCAAATAGCTTTGTTTGAATGTGTTTTAATTTCATTTGATTCAATTAGCTTTGTAGAATGTATTTGACTTTCATTTGATTCGAAATCTTTGTTTGAATGTGTTTAACTTTCATTTGATTCAATTAGCTTTGTAGAATACATTTCACTTTCATTTAATTTAAACAACTTTGTTTGAATGTGTTTGAATTTCATTTGACTCAAATAGCTTTGTTTGAATGTGTTTGACTTTAATTTAATTCAATTAGCTTTGTTTGAATGTGTTTGACTTTCATTTAATTCAATTAGCTTTGTAGAATGTATTAGACTTTTATTTGATTTAATTAGCTTTGTTTGAATGTATTTGACTCTCATTTGATTCAAATAGCTTTGTTTGAATGTGTTTGACTTTTATTTGATTCAAATAGCTTTGTTTGAATGTGTTTAACTTTCATTTGATTCAAATAGCTTTGTTTGAATGTGTTTAACTTTCATTTGATTCAATTAGCTTTGTAGAATGTACTTGACTTTCATTTGCTTAAAATAGCTTTGTTTGAATGTGCTTGACTTTCATTTGATTCAAATAGCTTTGTTTGAATGTGTTTGACTTTCATTTGATTCAATTAGCTTTGTTGAATGTATTTGACTTTCATTTGATTCAAATAGCTTTGTTTGAATGCGTTTAACTTTTATTTGATTCAATTAGCTTTGTAGAATACATTTCACTTTCATTTAATTTAAACAACTTTGTTTGAATGTGTTTGACTTTCATTTGACTCAAATAGCGTTATTTGATTGTATTTCACTTACATTTGATACAATTAGCTTTGTAGAACGTATTTGACTTTCATTTGATTCAAATAGCTTTGTTTGAATGTGTTTGACTTTCATTTGATTCCATCAGCTTTGTAGAATATCTTTGACTTTCAATTGAATCAAATAGCTTTGTTTGAATGTGTTTGACTTTCATTTGATTCAATTAGCATTGTAGAATGTATTTGACTTTCATTTGATTCAAATAGCTTTGTTTGAATGTGTTTGACTTTCATTTGATTCAATTAGCTTTGTAGAATGTATTTGACTTTCATTTGAGTCAAATTACTTTGTTTTACTGTGTTTGACTTTCATTTGTTTCAATTTGCTTTGTAGAATGTATTTGACTTTCATTTGCTTCAAATAGCTTTGTTTGAATGTGTTTGACTTTCATTTGATTAAAATAGCTTTGTAGAATATATTTGACATTCATTTAATTAAAATAGTTTTGTTTGAATGTGTTTGACTTTCATTTGATTCAAATAGCTTTGTTTGAATGCGTTTAACTTTCATTTGATTCAATTAGCTTTGTAGAATACATTTCACTTTCATTTAATTTAAACAACTTTGTTTTACTGTGTTTGACTTTCATTTGACTCAAATAGCGTTATTTGATTGTGTTTCACTTACATTTGATACAATTAGCTTTGTAGAACGTATTTGACTTTCATTTGATTCAAATAGCTTTGTTTGAATGTGTTTGACTTTCATTTGATTCCATCAGCTTTGTAGAATATCTTTGACTTTCAATTGATTCAAATAGCTTTGTTTGAATGTGTTTGACTTTCATTTGATTCAATTAGCATTGTAGAATGTATTTGACTTTCATTTAATTCAAATAGCTTTGTTTGAATGTGTTTGACTTTCATTTGATTCAATTAGCTTTGTAAAATGTATTTGACTTTCATTTGAGTCAAATTACTTTGTTTTACTGTGTTTGACTTTCATTTGTTTCAATTTGCTTTGTAGAATGTATTTGACTTTCATTTGCTTCAAATAGCTTTGTTTGAATGTGTTTGACTTTCATTTGATTCAATTAGCTTTGTAGAATATATTTGACATCATTTAATTAAAATAGTTTTGTTTGAATGTGTTTGACTTTCATTTGATTCAAATAGCTTTGTTTGAATGTGTTTGACTTTCATTTGATTCAATTAGCTTTGTAGAATGTATTTGACTTTCATTTGATTTAAATAGCTTTGTTTGAATGTGTTTGACTTTCATTTGATTCAATTAGCTTTGTAGAATGTATTTTACTTTTATTTGATTTAATTAGCTTTGTTTGAATTTATTTGACTCTCATTTGATTCAAATAGCTTTGTTTGAATGTGTTTTAATTTCATTTGATTCAATTAGCTTTGTAGAATGTATTTGATTTTCATTTGATTCGAAATCTTTGTTTGAATGTGTTTGACTTTCATTTGATTCAATTAGCTTTGTTTGAATGTGTTTGAATTTCATTTGATTCAATTTGCTTTGTTTGAATGTGTTTGACTTTCATTTGATTCACTTAGCTTTGTTGAATGTATTTGACTTTCATTTTCTTCAAATAGCTTTGTTTGAATGTGTTTGACTTTCATTTGATTCAATTAGCTTTGTAGAATGTATTAGACATTCATTTAATTAAAATAGCTTTGTTTGAATGTGTTTGACTTTCATTTGATTCAATTAACTTTGTTTGAATGTGTTTGACTTTCATTTGATTCAAATAGCTTTGTAGAATGTATTTGACATTCATTTAATTAAAATAGCTTTGTTTGAATGTGTTTGACTTTCATTTGATTCAATTAGCTTTGTTTGAATGTGTTTGACTTTCATTTGTTTCAATTAGCTTTGTAGAATGTATTTGATTTTCATTTGATTCAAATAGCTTTGTTTGAATGTGTTTGACTTTCAATTAATTCTATTAGCTTTGTAGAATGTATTTGACTGTCATTTGATTCAAATAGCTTTATTTGTATGTGTTTGAATTTCATTTAATTCAATTAGCTTTATTGAATGCATTTCACTTTCATTTGATTTATATAGCTTTGTTTGAATGTGTTTGAATTTCATTTAAATTAAAAAGCTTTTTTTGAATGTGTTTGACTTTCATTTGATTTAAAAGGCTTTGTTAGAATGTGCTTGACTTTCATTTGTTTCAATTAGCTTTGTAGAATGTATTTGATTTTCATTTGATTCAAATAGCTTTGTTTGAATGTGTTTGACTTTCAATTGATTCTATTAGCTTTGTAATATGTATTTGACTGTCATTTGATTCAAATAGCTTTATTTGAATGTGTTTGAATTTCATTTAATTCAATTAGCTTTGTAGAATGCATTTTTACTTTCATTTGATTTATATAGCTTTGTTTGAATGTATTTGACTTTCATTTAAATTAAAAAGCTCTTTTTGAATGTGTTTGACTTTCATTTGATTTAAAAGGCTTTGTTTGAATGTGTTTGACTTTCATTTTATTCAATTAGCTTTGTAGAATGTATTTTACTTTTATTTGATTAAATTAGCTTTGTTTGAATTTATTTGACTCTCATTTGATCCAAATAGCTTTGTTTGAATGTGTTTGACTTTCATTTGATTCAATTAGCTTTGTTTGAATGTGTTTGACTTTCATTTGATTCAATTTGCTTTGTTTGAATGTGTTTGAATTTCATTTGATTAACTTAGCTTTGTTGAATGTATTTGACTTTCATTTGATTCAAATAGCTTTGTTTGAATGCGTTTAACTTTCATTTGATTCAATTAGCTTTGTAGAATACATTTCACTTTCATTTAATTTAAACAACTTTGTTTAAATATGTTTGAATTTCATTTGACTCAAATAGCTTTATTTGATTGTGTTTGACTTTCATTTGATACAATTAGCTTTGTAGAACGTATTTGACTTTCATTTGATTCAAATAGCTTTGTTTGAATGTGTTTGACTTTCATTTGATTCAATTAGCTTTGTAGAATGTATTTGACTTTCGTTTGAGTCAAATAACTTTGTTTGACTGTGTTTGACTTTCATTTGTTTCAATTTGCTTTGTAGAATGTATTTGACTTTCATTTGCTTCAAATAACTTTGTTTGAATGTGTTTGACTTTCATTTGATTCAATTAGCTTTGTAGACTTTATTTGACATTCATTTAATTAAAATAGCTTTGTTTGAATGTGTTTGACTTTCATTTGATTCAATTAGCTTTGTTTGAATGTGTTTGACTTTCATTTAATTCAATTAGCTTTGTAGAATGTATTTGACTTTCATTTTATTCAAATAGCTTTGTTTGAATGTGTTTGATTTTCATTTGATTCAATTAGCTTTGTAGAAGGTATTTGACTTTCATTTGAGTCAAATAACTTTGTTTGACTGTGTTTGACTTTCATTTGTTTCAATTTGCTTTGTAGAATGTATTTGACTTTCATTTGCTTCAAATAGCTTTGTTTGAATGTGTTTGACTTTCATTTGATTCAATTAGCTTTGTAGACTTTATTTGACATTCATTTAATTAAAATAGCTTTGTTTGAATGTGTTTGACTTTCATTTGATTCAATTAGCTTTATTTGAATGTGTTTGACTTTCATTTAATTCAATTAGCTTTGTAGAATGTATTTGACTTTCATTTTATTCAAATAGCTTTGTTTGAATGTGTTTGACTTTCAACTGATTCAATTAGCTTTGTAGAATGTATTTGACTGTCATCTGATTCAAATAGCTTTGTTTGAATGTGTTTGAATTTCATTTAATTCAATTTGCTTTGTAGAATGCATTTCACTTTCATTTGATTTATATAGCTTTGTTTGAATGTGTTTGACTTTCATTTAAATTAAAAAGCTTTTTTTGAATGTGTTTGACTTTCATTTGATTTAAAAGGCTTTGTTTGAATGTGTTTGACTTTCATTTGATTCAATTAGCTTTGTAGAATGTATTTTACTTTTATTTGATTTAATTAGCTTTGTTTAAATTTATTTGACTCTCATTTGATTCAAATAGCTTTGTTTGAATGTGTTTGAATTTCATTTGATTCAATTAGCTTTGTAGAATGTATTTGATTTTCATTTGATTCGAAATCTTTGTTGAATGTGTTTGACTTTCATTTGATTCAATTAGCTTTGTTTGAATGTATTTGACTTTCATTTGATTCAATTAGCTTTGTAGAATGTATTTGACTTTCATTTGATTTAAATAGCTTTGTTTGAATGTGTTTGACTTTCATTTGATTCAATTAGCTTTGTAGAATGTATTTGACATTCATTTAATTAAAATAGCTTTGTTTGAATGTGTTTGACTTTCATTTGATTCAATTAGCTTTGTTTGAATGTGTTTGACTTTCATTTGATTCAATTAGCTTTGTTTGAATGTGTTTGACTTTCATTTGTTTCAATTAGCTTTGTAGAATGTATTTGATTTTCATTTGATTCAAATAGCTTTGTTTGAATGTGTTTGACTTTCAATTGATTCAATTAGCTTTGTAGAATGTATTTGATTGTCATTGATTCAAATAGATTTATTTGAAAGTGTTTGAATTTCATTTAATTCAATTAGCTTTGTAGAATGCATTTTTACTCTCATTTGATTTATATAGCTTTGTTTGAATGTATTTGACTTTAATTTTAATTAAAAAGCTCTTTTTGAATGTCTTTGACTTTCATTTGATTTAAAAGGCTTTGTTTGAATGTGTTTGACTTTCATTTGATTCAATTAGCTTTGTAGAATGTATTTTACTTTTATTTGATTTAAATAGCTTTGTTTGAATTTATTTGACTCTCATTTGATTCAAATAGCTTTGTTTGAATGTGTTTGAATTTCTTTGATTCAATTAGCTTTGTAGAATGTATTTGATTTTCATTTGATTCGAAATCTTTGTTTGAATGTGTTTGACTTTCATTTGATTCAATTAGCTTTGTTTGAATGTGTTTGACTTTCATTTGATTCAATTTGCTTTGTTTGAATGTGTTTGACTTTCATTTGATTCACTTAGCTTTGTTGAATGTATTTGACTTTTATTTGATTTAATTAGCTTTGTTTGAATGTATTTGACTCTCATTTGATTCAAATAGCTTTGTTTGAATGTGTTTGACTTTCATTTGATTCAAATAGCTTTGTTTGAATGTGTTTAACTTTCATTTGATTCAAATAGCTTTGTTTGAATGTGTTTAACTTTCATTTGATTCAATTAGCTTTATAAAATGTACTTGACTTTCATGTGATTAAAATAGCTTTGTTTGAATGTGCTTGACTTTCATTTGATTCAAATAGCTTTGTTTGAATGTATTTGACTTTCATTTGATTCAAATAGCTTTGTTTGAATGCGTTTAACTTTCATTAAATTCAATTAGCTTTGTAGAATACATTTCACTTTCATTTAATTTAAACAACTTTGTTTGAATGTGTTTGTGACCAATATGGTCAAAGTTCTAATGATTGTGATGCTCCAAGTAGTCAAGGTGAGGTCCAAGTTCAAAGCAATGCAAAGGAGTTGTTTCTATCCAAATCATTCCTTACTCTTTTGCACGGTTTTGGTCCGAAACATTTTACAAGTGGTTACACTTCACTTAGTGTAATTAACCTTGTAGAAAGTATCTAGCAAGTGACGGTTTTCCAAGCTCCAAGTGCAACGGTTACAAGCTGATTGAAGAGGCGTGATTCATGGCACTTGTTGGGCGTGAATTATGGAGTTTGTTGGCTGAACATTGCACCTCATTATTTGGGGGTTATGAAGAATAAAGAGGCGTGAATCAAGGCATTAAAATGGGGGTTACACAAGCTTGCATATGGCTGTTTTGGGCGTGTAATTGAAGATGCTCTTTGGATGCTGTTTGGCTGATCATCTTCCCTTGTTTCAAGCCTAGTCTTTAGTTCTTTTAATTAAGTTTAATCTTGTTTGTAAAAGGGGTTAAGTGGGACGTGTATTCTCCACTCATTCCCTTAGATAATTTACTTTTGTCTATTTTATTTTGTTAATTAAAGTAGGCAAGTGAAAAGGTTGTGTTGATGCTATAAATAGCATACTTTGAATGAATGAAAATCATCCAAGATTATTTTGCCTAAAAACGTGTGTTTTTGTAATGGAAGTGACTTGAGTTTAGTTCACTTTGTTTTCCAAATTTGAGTATCCGAATTTGAAGAGTGTTAGTTTTGGTGAGAGTTCCCAAAATTAGGACTTATAGTTTATGATTTGGTGAGAGTTCCCTCATCTAAACTATCCCAAGCAAACGAGTGAGAGTTCCTCTTTGCTATATCCTTAGCTTAGGGTGAGAGTTCCCCTAACTAAACTGATTACTTGACACTTGAACTTTAAAACCCTTTGAATCTTTTAACTTATCTTTTAATTGTAACAAGGTTTCTCATCTTGTTTACACATCATTTGGCGCGTCAGGTAGGGGATAATTTTCTTAAATTTTCCAAAGGGGTCGAATACCTACATACCATGGGAGAGAATCAAGACTTGAGGACAGCTTTGGAAGCTCTTAATCGATCCATTGCTAGTCAGGAAAGGTTGGCCGAAACCAATGCCAATCTCCAAGGGAACCTTGCTGCCTTAATGGCAAGGCTCATGAACGAGCAAGATAGGAGAGATCAAGGTGAAGACCCTCCACCTAGGAGGGAGGATAGGAGTCTCAAAGTGGACGTTCCTTCTTTTGATGGGACACTTGATCCAGAGAAGTACTTGGAATGGGAGAAATCCTTGGAAAGGTACTTTGAATACAAGGACATTCATGAGGATGTTCAACGTTTTAAGATTGCCAAAGTCAAGTTGAAGGGCTATGGTGATAGTTGGTTGCAAGGAGAACAAAGAGGGCGTACCCTTAGGGGTAAGGCTCACATTTCCACTTGGGAAAAGCTGAAGAAAAGAATGAGAGATCGTTTCATTCCTCACAATTACAAGCAAAATCAGTATGTGAAATGGAGTACTCTCCAACAAAATGGTGATTCGGTGGAAGACTATATCAAAGAATTTGATAGGCTTGCCATTGTATGTGAAGTGACTGAAAATGAAGAGCTGAAGTTGGGGCGTTTTGTAGCTGGGTTGGAACAAGAGTTACAAGACAAACTTGATGGTTACACTAACCTCACGTTTGTGGAAGCTTGCAAACTTGTGACAAAGTTTGATGCTAAAAGGAAAAGGAAGAAAACGCCTACTACTACTCCAGTGGTACGCAAACCACCCTTCAACTCAAAGGAGGGTTCTTCTTTTAGCAAGCCTAATGAGCCACCAAAGAGGAACACGAAAGACTTCAAGCTTAGTGACATTGTATGTTACAAGTGTGGAGGTAGAGGACATTATAAAAAAGATTGTCCTAATTCAAGAGCCTTGACCATGCAAGAGGTTAAACTCATAGCCACCCAAAGCATCAATTGGGAGGAATTTGAGTCTGAAGAAGAGAAGGAGGTGACCCCGTACGAACAGGAAGAGGAGGAGGACCAATGCTATCCTGAAATGGGGGACAAAACAAACTTGGTGGTTAGGAGAGCTTTGCAAGCTCGTGTGGAGGAACCTTTGGCGCCACAAAGACAACACATTTTCATCACCAAATGTAAAGTTGGTGACGAGGTATGTGATTTAATTATTGATGGGGGCAGTGAGGCTAATACTGTGTCAAAAACCTTAGTATCTAAACTAGGTCTTACCACCACAAATCATCCACATCCTTACAAATTGAGTTGGTTAGATTCTAATGCTAGTACTGGGGTTAGAAAGCAATGTATGGTGAATTTTTCGATTGGTTCATATCATGATAGTCAATTGTGTGATGTTGTTTTAATGGATGCTTGTCATATTCTTCTTGGGAGACCGTGGCAATCTGATAAAAAATCTATCCATGATGGGTACCATAACACCTACACTATCACTCACCAAGGGAAACAAAAGAAATTGCACCCTTTACCACCCCCACGGTTTTCACAACCACAAAAGCCACAAATTTCTTTATTGTCTTGTAAAGAGTTTGAGAGGGAGTTTGAGGGTGAGAAAGAGATATTCATGTTGTACTCTAAAGAAATCCATGAAAAATTTGTGAGTCAAAATCCTAAACTTGCCAAACTGATTAAAGAGTTTGAGGATGTTTTTCCGGATGAGTTACCTAAGGGATTACCACCCTTGAGAGGAATTGAGCATCAAATTGATCTCATTCCAGGTGCGCCTCTACCAAATAAACCTGCCTATAGATGTAACCCTTTAGAAACTAAGGAGTTGCAAAGACAAATTGAAGAATTGATGGGTATGGGCTATGTGCGTGAGTCTATGAGTCCATGTGCGGTTCCTGCCTTGTTGGTTCCTAAAAAGGATGGAACTTGGCGTATGTGCATTGATAGTAGAGCTGTTAACAATATTACTATCAAGTACAGGTTTCCAATTCCAAGACTGGATGATATGCTAGACGAATTGAGTGGTTCAAATGTATTCTCAAAAGTTGATTTGAGAAGTGGTTACCATCAAATTCGTATGAGGGAAGGTGATGAATGGAAGACTGCATTCAAGACAAAGCATGGGTTGTATGAATGGCTTGTGATGCCGTTTGGATTGACCAATGCACCTAGCACGTTCATGAGATTAATGAACGAGGTGTTGAGGCCATTTCTTGGCAAGTTCGTGGTGGTGTACCTTGATGACATCCTTATTTACTCTAAAAATGAGGATGAACATTTAGAACATTTGTTTCAAGTTTTTTTTTGTTTTAAGAACTCAAAAATTGTATGGAAAACTTGAAAAATGTGATTTTATGTTATATGAGGTCACTTTTCTTGGTTACATAGTTTCAGGTGATGGCGTGAAGGTGGATCCTTGCAAGGTTGAAGCAATTCAATCATGGCCTAGTCCAAAAACACTCACGGAGGTCCGTTCTTTCCATGGCCTAGCTTCTTTCTATAGAAGATTTATCAAGAATTTTAGCACACTCATGGCTCCTATAACTGAGTGTACTAAGAAGGGGACGTTTGAATGGACTACACAAGCTCAAAAGGCCTTTGAAGAAGTCAAGGAGAAAATGTGCAACACTCCTATTCTTGCACTCCCTGATTTTTCCAAGCCATTTGAAGTTGAGTGTGACGCAAGTGGGAAAGGGGTTGGAGCAGTTTTGATTCAAGAAGGGCGTCCAATTGCTTATTTCAGTGAAAAGTTGAGTCAAGGCAAGTTGAACTATTCCACCTATGATAAAGAGTTCTATGCTATGGTACGAGCTCTAGATCATTGGTCACATTACTTGAGACCACAACCGTTCATATTACATTCGGACCATGAATCTCTAAGGTTCATCCATGGTCAAAAGAAGTTGAATTCAAGACATGCTAAATGGGTTGAATTCTTGCAAACCTTTAACTTTTCCTCTAAATACAAGAGTGGAAAGGCTAATGTTGTTGCGGATGCCTTATCTAGGAGACACAATTTGCTTGGAGTTGTCGAAGCAAAAGTTCTTGGGTTTGATTTGATCAAAGCATACTACAAGGAGGATGGAGATTTCATTGAAATAATGCAGAAATGTGTCCATGGAGTATATGACTTATTTTCCTTACATGATGACTTTCTTTTTAAGGGAAATCGGTTATGCATTCCTAAGTGTCCAATTAGAAGCTTGTTGATTCATGAGGCTCATGGAGGAGGTCTAGCTGGTCACGTGGGGATTCAAAAAACAATGGAGCTTCTTCAAGCTCACTTTTATTGGCCGAAGATGTTAGCCACGGTTCATCATGTGGTTAGTCGTTGTTCTACTTGTCAAAGGGCCAAGATGGTGTTTCACAAAGGTCTCTACAAGCCTTTGCCAGTTCCGGAGAGACCTTGGGAAGATGTGAGCATGGATTTCATTGTGGCTTTACCTAGAACTCAAAGGGGTAAAGACTCAATCATGGTGGTTGTTGATCGGTTTTCTAAAATGGCTCATTTCATTCCTTGTCACAAAACCGAAGATGCTATGAAAGTGGCTAAGTTATACTTTGAAGAAGTGGTTCGTTTTCATGGGGTGCCACGCACCATTGTGTCCGATCGTGATACAAAATTTCTTAGTCATTTTTGGAAATCAATATGGCGTCTAATGGGAACAAAGTTGCTGTTTTCTACTTCACATCATCCACAAACCGATGGGCAAACTGAAGTGGTAAATAGAATTCTGGGTTCGTTGCTTAGGACCTTGGTTAGTAAGAGTGCTAAGGATTGGGATGTCAAGCTAGCTCATGCCGAGTTTGCTTACAATCGGACTCCTAGTGCTACTACAAAGTACTCTCCTTTTGAAGTAGTCTATGGTGTCAATCCTTATGTTCCTATTGATCTCATAGCTTTGCCACAAGACAAGTTCGTTCATGGTGGAGCTAGGGAACAAGCCGAGTTCATGTTGAAGGTCCACAAGGAAGTTAGGAAGAACATTGAGAAAGCAAATGAAGTCTACAAGAAACAAGCCAACAAGAGGGTGAAAAACGTGAAGCAATTTGAAGTTGGTGACTTAGTGTGGATTTACATGAGGAAAGAGAGGTTTCCTAGCAAAAGAAAGAACAAGCTTATGCCAAGAGCCGAAGGTCCATTTGAAATCGTGGAAAAGATCAATGACAATGCATACAAGGTTGATTTGGGGGGCCAATTTGGTGTCTCAAGCACATTCAACGTTGGGGATCTTGCTCCATACCTTGATGATGACGAATTGAGGGCAATTCCTTTTGAAGAAGAGGAGGATGACCAATATGGTCAAAGTTCTAATGATTGTGATGCTCCAAGTAGTCAAGGTGAGGTCCAAGTTCAAAGCAATGCAAAGGAGTTGTTTCTATCCAAATCATTCCTTACTCTTTTGCACGGTTTTGGTCCGAAACATTTTACAAGTGGTTACACTTCACTTAGTGTAATTAACCTTGTAGAAAGTATCTAGCAAGTGACGGTTTTCCAAGCTCCAAGTGCAACGGTTACAAGCTGATTGAAGAGGCGTGATTCATGGCACTTGTTGGGCGTGAATTATGGAGTTTGTTGGCTGAACATTGCACCTCATTATTTGGGGGTTATGAAGAATAAAGAGGCGTGAATCAAGGCATTAAAATGGGGGTTACACAAGCTTGCATATGGCTGTTTTGGGCGTGTAATTGAAGATGCTCTTTGGATGTTGTTTGGCTGATCATCTTCCCTTGTTTCAAGCCTAGTCTTTAGTTCTTTTAATTAAGTTTAATCTTGTTTGTAAAAGGGGTTAAGTGGGACGTGTATTCTCCACTCATTCCCTTAGATAATTTACTTTTGTCTATTTTATTTTGTTAATTAAAGTAGGCAAGTGAAAAGGTTGTGTTGATGCTATAAATAGCATACTTTGAATGAATGAAAATCATCCAAGATTATTTTGCCTAAAAACGTGTGTTTTTGTAATGGAAGTGACTTGATTTAGTTCACTTTGTTTTCCAAATTTGAGTATCCGAATTTGAAGAGTGTTAGTTTTGGTGAGAGTTCCCAAAATTAGGACTTATAGTTTATGATTTGGTGAGAGTTCCCTCATCTAAACTATCCCAAGCAAACGAGTGAGAGTTCCTCTTTGCTATATCCTTAGCTTAGGGTGAGAGTTCCCCTAACTAAACTGATTACTTGACACTTGAACTTTAAAACCCTTTGAATCTTTTAACTTATCTTTTAATTGTAACAAGGTTTCTCATCTTGTTTACACATCAGTTTGACTTTCATTTGACTCAAATAGCGTTATTTGATTGTGTTTCACTTACATTTGATACAATTAGCTTAGTAGAACGTATTTGACTTTCATTTGATTCAAATAGCTTTGTTTGAATGTGTTTGACTTTCATTTGATTCCATCAGCTTTGTAGAATATCTTTGACTTTCAATTGATTCAAGTAGCTTTGTTTGAATGTGTTTGACTTTCATTTGATTCAATTAGCATTGTAGAATGTATTTGACTTTCATTTGATTCAAATAGCTTTGTTTGAATGTGTTTGACTTTCATTTAATTCAATTAGCTTTGTAGAATGTATTTGACTTTCATTTGAGTCAAATTACTTTGTTTTACTGTGTTTGACTTTCATTTGTTTCAATTTGCTTTGTAGAATGTATTTGACTTTCATTTGCTTCAAATAGCTTTATTTGAATGTGTTTGACTTTCATGTGATTAAAATAGCTTTGTAGAATATATTTGACATTCATTTAATTAAAATAGCTTTGTTTGAATGTGTTTGACTTTCATTTGATTCATATAGCTTTGTTTGAATGCGTTTAACTTTCATTTGATTCAATTAGCTTTGTAGAATACATTTCACTTTCATTTAATTTAAACAACTTTGTTTTACTGTGTTTGACTTTCATTTGACTCAAATAGCGTTATTTGATTGTGTTTCACTTACATTTGATACAATTAGCTTTGTAGAACGTATTTGACTTTCATTTGATTCAAATAGCTCTGTTTGAATGTGTTTGACTTTCTTTTGATTCCATCAGCTTTGTAGAATATCTTTGACTTTCAATTGATTCAAATAGCTTTGTTTGAATGTGTTTGACTTTCATTTGATTCAATTAGCATTGTAGAATGTATTTTACTTTCATTTGATTCAAATAGCTTTGTTTGAATGTGTTTGACTTTCATTTGATTCAATTAGCTTTATAAATGTATTTGACTTTCATTTGAGTCAAATTACTTTGTTTTACTGTGTTTGACATTCATTTGTTTCAATTTGCTTTGTAGAATGTATTTGACTTTCATTTGCTTCAAATAGCTTTGTTTGAATGTGTTTGACTTTCATTTGATTCAATTAGCTTTGTAGAATATATTTGACATTCATTTAATTAAAATAGTTTTGTTTGAATGTGTTTGACTCTCATTTGATTCAAATAGCTTTGTTTGAATGTGTTTGACTTTCATTTGATTTAAATAGCTTTGTTTGAATGTGTTTAACTTTCATTTGATTCAAATAGCTTTGTTTGAATGTGTTTAACTTTCATTTGATTCAATTAGCTTTGTAGAATGTACTTGACTTTCATTTGATTAAAATAGCTTTGTTTGAATGTGCTTGACTTTCATTTGATTCAAATAGCTTTGTTTGAATGTGTTTGACTTTCATTTGATTCAATTAGCTTTGTTGAATGTATTTGACTTTCATTTGATTCAAATAGCTTTGTTTGAATGCGTTTAACTTTCATTTGATTCAATTAGCTTTGTAGAATACATTTCACTTTCATTTAATTTAAACAACTTTGTTTGAATGTGTTTGACTTTCATTTGACTCAAATAGCGTTATTTGATTGTGTTTCACTTACATTTGATAAAATTAGCTTTGTAGAACGTATTTGACTTTCATTTGATTTAAATAGCTTTGTTTGAATGTGTTTGACTTTCATTTGATTCCATCAGCTTTGTAGAATATCTTTGACTTTCATTTGATTCAAATAGCTTTGTTTGAATGTGTTTGACTTTCATTTGATTCAATTAGCATTGTAGAATGTATTTGACTTTCATTTGATTCAAATAGCTTTGTTTGAATGTGTTTGACTTTCATTTAATTCAATTAGCTTTGTAGAATGTATTTGACTTTCATTTGAGTCAAATTACTTTGTTTTTTTGGGTTTGACTTTCATTTGTTTCAATTTGCTTTGTAGAATGTATTTGACTTTCATTTGCTTCAAATAGCTTTGTTTGAATGTGTTTGACTTTCATTTGATTAAAATAGCTTTGTAGAATATATTTGACATTCATTTAATTAAAATAGTTTTGTTTGAATGTGTTTGACTTTCATTTGATTCAAATAGCTTTGTTTGAATGCGTTTAACTTTCATTTGATTCAATTAGCTTTGTAGAATACATTTCACTTTCATTTAATTTAAACAACTTTGTTTTACTGTGTTTGACTTTCATTTGACTCAAATAGCGTTATTTGATTGTGTTTCACTTACATTTGATACAATTAGCTTTGTAGAACGTATTTGACTTTCATTTGATTCAAATAGCTTTGTTTGAATGTGTTTGACTTTCATTTGATTCCATCAGCTTTGTAGAATATCTTTGACTTTCAATTGATTCAAATAGCTTTATTTGAATGTGTTTGACTTTCATTTGATTCAATTAGCATTGTAGAATGTTATTTGACTTTCATTTGATTCAAATAGCTTTGTTTGAATGTGTTTGACTTTCATTTGATTCAATTAGCTTTGTAAAATGTATTTGACTTTCATTTGAGTCAAATTACTTTGTTTTACTGTGTTTGACTTTCATTTGTTTCAATTTGCTTTGTAGAATGTATTTGACTTTCATTTGCTTCAAATAGCTTTGTTTGAATGTGTTTGACTTTCATTTGATTCAATTAGCTTTGTAGAATATATTTGACATTCATTTAATTAAAATAGTTTTGTTTGAATGTGTTTGACTTTCATTTGATTCAAATAGCTTTGTTTGAATGTGTTTGACTTTCATTTGATTCAATTAGCTTTGTAGAATGTATTTGACTTTCATTTGATTTAAATAGCTTTGTTTGAATGTGTTTGACTTTCATTTGATTCAATTAGCTTTGTAGAATGTATTTTACTTTTATTTGATTTAATTAGCTTTGTTTGAATTTATTTGACTCTCATTTGATTCAAATAGCTTTGTTTGAATGTGTTTTAATTTCATTTGATTCAATTAGCTTTGTAGAATGTATTTGATTTTCATTTGATTCGAAATCTTTGTTTGAATGTGTTTGACTTTCATTTGATTTAATTAGCTTTGTTTGAATGTGTTTGAATTTCTTTTGATTCAATTTGCTTTGTTTGAATGTGTTTGACTTTCATTTGATTCACTTAGCTTTGTTGAATGTATTTGACTTTCATTTTCTTCAAATAGCTTTGTTTGAATGTGTTTGACTTTCATTTGATTCAATTAGCTTTGTAGAATGTATTAGACATTCATTTAATTAAAATAGCTTTGTTTGAATGTGTTTGACTTTTATTTGATTCAATTAACTTTGTTTGAATGTGTTTGACTTTCATTTGATTCAAATAGCTTTGAAGAATGTATTTGACATTCATTTAATTAAAATAGCTTTGTTTGAATGTGTTTGACTTTCATTTGATTCAATTAGCTTTGTTTGAATGTGTTTGACTTTCATTTGTTTCAATTAGCTTTGTAGAATGTATTTGATTTTCATTTGATTCAAATAGCTTTGTTTGAATGTGTTTGACTTTCAATTGATTCAATTAGCTTTGTAGAATGTATTTGACTGTCATTTGATTCAAATAGCTTTATTTGTATGTGTTTGAATTTCATTTAATTCAATTAGCTTTGTTGAATGCATTTCACTTTCATTTGATTTATATAGCTTTGTTTGAATGTGTTTGAATTTCATTTAAATTAAAAAGCTTTTTTTGAATGTGTTTGACTTTCATTTGATTTAAAAGGCTTTGTTAGAATGTGCTTGACTTTCATTTGTTTCAATTAGCTTTGTAGAATGTATTTGATTTTCATTTGATTCAAATAGCTTTGTTTGAATGTGTTTGACTTTCAATTGATTCTATTAGCTTTGTAATATGTATTTGACTGTCATTTGATTCAAATAGCTTTATTTGAATGTGTTTGAATTTCATTTAATTCAATTAGCTTTGTAGAATGCATTTTTACTTTCATTTGATTTATATAGCTTTGTTTGAATGTATTTGACTTTCATTTAAATTAAAAAGCTCTTTTTGAATGTGTTTTACTTTCATTTGATTTAAAAGGCTTTGTTTGAATTTGTTTGACTTTCATTTTATTCAATTAGCTTTGTAGAATGTATTTTACTTTTATTTGATTAAATTAGCTTTGTTTGAATTTATTTGACTCTCATTTGATCCAAATAGCTTTGTTTGAATGTGTTTGACTTTCATTTGATTCAATTAGCTTTGTTTGAATGTGTTTGACTTTCATTTGATTCAATTTGCTTTGTTTGAATGTGTTTGAATTTCATTTGATTCACTTAGCTTTGTTGAATGTATTTGACTTTCATTTGATTCAAATAGCTTTGTTTGAATGCGTTTAACTTTCATTTGATTCAATTAGCTTTGTAGAATACATTTCACTTTCATTTAATTTAAACAACTTTGTTTAAATATGTTTGAATTTCATTTGACTCAAATAGCTTTATTTGATTGTGTTTGACTTTCATTTGATACAATTAGCTTTGTAGAACGTATTTGACTTTCATTTGATTCAAATAGCTTTGTTTGAATGTGTTTGACTTTCATTTGATTCAATTAGCTTTGTAGAATGTATTTGACTTTCATTTGATTTAAATAGCTTTGTTTGAATGTGTTTGACTTTCATTTGATTCAATTAGCTTTGTAGAATGTATTTTACTTTTATTTGATTTAATTAGCTTTGTTTGAATTTATTTGACTCTCATTTGATTCAAACAGCTTTGTTTGAATGTGTTTTAATTTCATTTGATTCAATTAGCTTTGTAGAATGTATTTGATTTTCATTTGATTCGAAATCTTTGTTTGAATGTGTTTGACTTTCATTTGATTCAATTAGCTTTGTTTGAATGTGTTTGACTTTCATTTGATTCAATTTGCTTTGTTTGAATGTGTTTGACTTTCATTTGATTCACTTAGCTTTGTTGAATGTATTTTACTTTCATTTGATTTAAATTGCTTTGTTTGAATGTGTTTGACATTCATTTGATTCAATTAGCTTTGTAGAATGTATTTGACATTCATTTAATTAAAATAGCTTTGTTTGAATGTGTTTGACTTTCATTTGATTCAATTAGCTTTGTTTGAATGTGTTTGACTTTCATTTGTTTCAATTAGCTTTGTAGAATGTATTTGATTTTCATTTGATTCAAATAGCTTTGTTTGAATGTGTTTGACTTTCAATTGATTCAATTAGCTTTGTAGAATGTATTTGACTATCATTTGATTCAAATAGCTTTATTTGTATGTGTTTGAATTTCATTTAATTCAATTAGCTTTGTTGAATGCATTTCACTTTCATTTGATTTATATAGCTTTGTTTGAATGTGTTTGAATTTCATTTAAATTAAAAAGCTTTTTTTGAATGTGTTTGACTTTCATTTGATTTAAAAGGCTTTGTTCGAATGTGCTTGACTTTCATTTGTTTCAATTAGCTTTGTAGAATGTATTTGATTTTCATTTGACTCAAATAGCTTTGTTTGAATGTGTTTGACTTTCAATTGATTCTATTAGCTTTGTAATATGTATTTGACTGTCATTTGATTCAAATAGCTTTATTTGAATGTGTTTGACTTTCATTTAATTCAATTAGCTTTGTAGAATGCATTTTTACTTTCATTTGATTTATATAGCTTTGTTTGAATGTATTTGACTTTCATTTAAATTAAAAAGCTCTTTTTGAATGTGTTTGACTTTCATTTGATTTAAAAGGCTTTGTTTGAATGTGTTTGACTTTCATTTTATTCAATTAGCTTTGTAGAATGTATTTTACTTTTATTTGATTTAATTAGCTTTGTTTGAATTTATTTGACTCTCATTTGATCCAAATAGCTTTGTTTGAATGTGTTTTAATTTCATTTGATTCAATTAGCTTTGTAGAATGTATTTGATTTTCATTTGATTCGAAATCTTTGTTTGAATGTGTTTAACTTTCATTTGATTCAATTAGCTTTGTAGAATACATTTCACTTTCATTTAATTTAAACAACTTTGTTTGAATGTGTTTGAATTTCATTTGACTCAAATAGCTTTGTTTGAATGTGTTTGACTTTAATTTAATTCAATTAGCTTTGTTTGAATGTGTTTGACTTTCATTTAATTCAATTAGCTTTGAAGAATGTATTAGACTTTTATTTGATTTAATTAGCTTTGTTTGAATGTATTTGACTCTCATTTGATTCAAATAGCTTTGTTTGAATGTGTTTGACTTTCATTTGATTCAAATAGCTTTGTTTGAATGTGTTTAACTTTCATTTGATTCAAATAGCTTTGTTTGAATGTGTTTAACTTTCATTTTATTCAATTAGCTTTGTAGAATGTACTTGACTTTCATTTGATTAAAATAGCTTTGTTTGAATGTGCTTGACTTTCATTTGATTCAAATAGCTTTGTTTGAATGTGTTAGACTTTCATTTGATTCAATTAGCTTTGTTGAATGTATTTGACTTTCATTTGATTCAAATAGCTTTGTTTGAATGCGTTTAACTTTCATTTGATTCAATTAGCTTTGTAGAATACATTTCACTTTCATTTAATTTAAACAACTTTGTTTGAATGTGTTTGACTTTCATTTGATTCAAATAGCTTTGTTTGAATGTGTTTGACTTTCATTTGATTCAATTAGCTTTGTAGAATGTATTTGACTTTCATTTGATTTAAATAGCTTTGTTTGAATGTGTTTGACTTTCATTTGATTCCATCAGCTTTGTAGAATATCTTTGACTTTCAATTGATTCAAATAGCTTTGTTTGAATGTGTTTGACTTTCATTTTATTCAATTAGCATTGTAGAATGTATTTGACTTTCATTTGATTCAAATAGCTTTGTTTGAATGTGTTTGAATTTCATTTGATTCAATTAGCTTTGTAGAATGTATTTGACTTTCATTTGAGTCAAATTACTTTGTTTTACTGTATTTGACTTTCATTTGTTTCAATTTGCTTTGCAGAATGTATTTTACTTTCATTTGCTTCAAATAGCTTTGTTTGAATGTGTTTTGACTTTCATTTGATTCAATTAGCTTTGTAGAATATATTTGACATTCATTTAATTAAAATAGTTTTGTTTGAATGTGTTTGACTTTCATTTGATTCAAATAGCTTTGTTTGAATGCGTTTAACTTTCATTTGATTCAATTAGCTTTGTAGAATACATTTCACTTTCATTTAATTTAAACAACTTTGTTTTACTGTGTTTGACTTTCATTTGACTCAAATAGCGTTATTTGATTGTGTTTCACTTACATTTGATACAATTAGCTTTGTACAACTTATTTGACTTTCATTTGATTCAAATAGCTTTGTTTGAATGTGTTTGACTTTCATTTGATTCCATCAGCTTTGTAGAATATCTTTGACTTTCAATTGATTCAAATAGATTTGTTTGAATGTGTTTGACTTTCATTTGATTCAATTGGCATTGTAGAATGTATTTGACTTTCATTTGATTCAAATAGCTTTGTTTGAATGTGTTAGACTTTCATTTGATTCAATTAGCTTTGTAAAATGTATTTGACTTTCATTTGAGTCAAATTACTTTGTTTTACTGTGTTTGACTTTCATTTGTTTCAATTTGCTTTGTAGAATGTATTTGACTTTCATTTGCTTCAAATAGCTTTGATTGAATGTGTTTGACTTTCATTTGATTCAATTAGCTTTGTAGAATATATTTGACATTCATTTAATTAAAATAGTTTTGTTTGAATGTAATTGACTTTCATTTGATTCAAATAGCTTTGTTTGAATGTGTTTGACTTTCATTTGATTCGATTAGCTTTGTAGAATGTATTTGACTTTCATTTGATTTAAATAGCTTTGTTTGAATGTGTTTGACTTTCATTTGATTCAATTAGCTTTGTAGAATGTATTTTTACTTTTATTTGATTTAATTAGCTTTGTTTGAATTTATTTGACTCTCATTTGATTCAAATAGCTTTGTTTGAATGTGTTTTAATTTCATTTGATTCAATTAGCTTTGTAGAATGTATTTGATTTTCATTTGATTCGAAATCTTTGTTTGAATGTGTTTGACTTTCATTTGATTCAATTAGCTTTGTTTTGAATGTGTTTGACTTTCATTTTGATTCAATTTGCTTTAATTGAATGTGTTGACTTTCATTTGATTCACTTAGCTTTGTTGAATGTATTTGACTATCATTTTCTTCACAATAGCTTTTGTTTGAATGTGTTTGACTTTCATTTGATTCAATTAGCTTTGTAGAAATGTATTAGACATTCATTTAATTAAAATAGCTTTGTTTAAATGTGTTTTGACTTTCATTTTGATTCAATTAACTTTGTTTGAATGTGTTTGACTTTCATTTGATTCAAATAGCTTTGTAGAATGTATTTGACATTCATTTAATTAAAATAGCTTTGTTTGAATGTGTTTGACTTTCATTTGATTCAAATAGCTTTGTTTGAATGTGTTTGACTTTCAATTGATTCTATTAGCTTTGTAATATGTATTTGACTGTCATTTGATTCAAATAGCTTTATTTGAATGTGTTTGAATTTCATTTAATTCAATTAGCTTTGTAGAATGCATTTTTACTTTCATTTTGATTTATATAGCTTTGTTTGAATGTATTTGACTTTCATTTTAAATTAAAAAGCTCTTTTTGAAATGTGTTTGACTTTCATTTGATTTAAAAGGCTTTGTTTGAAT